>NC_091758.1:41611901-41691901 GCF_043380555.1 Nothobranchius furzeri | reverse complement strand
ATGGAACATCTCCACAACCCCATGACTACCTGGTCCATAGTGAGGTCCTTCCTGAAGAGTTAAAAGGTCATGTTTCTGATTAAATCTCAGATCTAGAAAAAGACGGTTGGTTTAAGGTTTTACATCTTCAGGCTTCAGTCGAGCCTGGATAAGTGATGAAAACTTCTGTGCTGCTTTCTCAGAGCTCACCAAAAGTACCCCAAAGGGCATCATACAATTTTCACAGACTAAACAGTCCTCATTAGGTGAACTCATCTCTAAGTAAAGAAGCTAAAGACTCCCTCCAGCTCTGTAAATTAGTGTCGGGCTCTTAAAGCTTCATTAAACATCATCTGCTCGACTCGTGTGAACCGACAAACCTCCTCCTTCACGGCCCGCTCTCCACCTCACGCTCTGGCTTGTACACATTTAGAGAAATGGAGAAAATTTTTATTAGCGAGTTTCAATGATTCACCAGAGCTTAACGTGCTCCGTTCAGAGTGGCCATCGAGGTCGTAACAAGTGCACGGCTCATGGTGGCGGGCGTGCGACTGCCACAGCTCGTCCTGCTGAACTTCCTTGTACATGATTCACTCAGGACCAGCCGACCACACGCTGCAGAGGGCGGCCAACTCCGCTCGCCATGCGTGCACTCCGAGTTCGTGATTCATGAAGATCTACAGAGGCGAAACGGCCGCCAAGTCATTCATCGTCCATTTGCAAAGCAGCATGCAAACACTAAATGATGACCCAACCAAATGATGTAAGAGGCTCTAAGTCTTCTTCAGCTTCCACCGCTTCATTGTTGAGAGCTAAAAGGAAATTTAATGGGAAGAGTGGGAATGAATGCAGCTTCAGAAGCAGCCATGGCCTCACCTGACCCGGGCTAATACTCGCTTTTCCAGGGATGAATAAACGGATGAATGAGCTGATGGTTCTGTGATCGGCTAAAACGGCGAGCACGATGGCGGTGGGTTGGGGCGGCAGAGAGAACTCCACCAGAAGGACGAGAGGGGAAGTAAACAGGATTATGAACCGAGCCTCCGGGCAAGCGGACGTCAATGAACGAACAGCAAAGAATCCGCTCCCTCCGCGGTTTTAGAAACGAAACAAATCAAAAGAAAATCTTTATTTACTTTTGTTGCTGAACAGAAATCCACGACATTGATGGCTTATTTTTCCTTCCAAAGGCAAAATGATCCTTCCGATTGTTGGGATCATCTGTGATGTCACTGAAATAAGGAAACTGGAAAAAGTAAAAGGTCATCTGTTGAGATCTTGCTCGACAGATTAAACAGTCAATAAAATAAAGTTTCTGAGCTCATTAACCTGCTGCAGGAACCAAACCTGTAATGGTCGTTAGATCTCCCAGAACCGTGATGTTTTTGTCTCATCAGTCCAGAGGACCTTCTCCTTGGAGCTCCTTACCTCATCTACATGGATTCTGGTGAATTCCAGTCAGTTTTTCTGTAGCGGAGGTCTTCTGGCTCTTCTGTGAAGCTCACTGTTTGGCTTGAGATGATTTCCTTTAATCAATCAATCAATCAATCAAAGCTTTATTTATAAAGCGCCTTCCGCAACCCTGTCAGGAAGCCCAAAGCGCTGAACATGGTACAGTTAAGTAAATATATTGAATAAATCAACAATAAAAGAAATTCAAATTACAAAATACAAATTACAAAATACAAAATGGAAATTACAAGATAGATGAAACAGTCCGGTAAAGGACAAATGTGTGAAACACAATTGGATTGAGTGGATGGATTGAGTGTACCAATGAAAACTGTGGAATGGATTCAACATAATAGAGGGCCATAATCAAACATGTTCTGGAAACGCCAAGCGGAGGAGGTGTGTTTTTAGGTGGTTCTTAAAGACTGGCAGAGAAGGGGACAGCCTGACTGAGGGTGGCAACTGGTTCCAGAGTGACGGTGCTAGGACTGAGAAAGCCCGGTCCCCACGGGTACGACACCTAGACCGAGGTACGGCGAGCAGGCCTTGGTCAGAGGAGCGCAGAGCGCGTGATGGGGAATGTCTGTTCAGGAGTGTGGCCAGATAGGGGGGAGCACCACCCTGGAAGAAATGATAAACAAAGACGAGTATTTTGAATTGTGAGCGATAGGAAATCGGAAGCCAGTGCAGGGAGGCCAGAACTGGACTGATGTGGTCCCGTTTCCTGGTCCCAGTCAGGAACCTGGCAGCGCTGTTCTGCACAACCTGTAGGCGACGCAGTGATGACTGACACAACCCTGCGTAGAGAGAGTTGCAGTAGTCAAGCCGAGAAATTACAAAGGCATGCAGTACCCGCTCCAGGTGGGCTCTCGACAGCATATGCTTGATTTTAGCAAGGCGTCTCAGGTGAAAGAAACTGGACCGGATCACAGAATTGATGTGAGCATCAAATTTAAGTCCTACATCAAGTTTCACCCCCAAACTGGTAACAACTGGTTTTGAGTATGTAGAAAGAGGGCCAAGATCAGTTAGGGAGCTTGGAGGTGATCTTTTAACCTTTAGCTTTACCGTGGTGGTCTATAATTGTCTTTGTAATCTCCCGAGCCCACTGTCTGTGGTACACACCCTGATGCCAAACAGCTCTGTGACTTCCAACGGAAGGGCTCCAACGGGGAGGTGTAGCTTTACACGCTACACCTCCGAGCTCTAGTTGTTGCTCCACTGTTGCAAATCAAGTTCCCATGAAGGCAGGACTAATCAGCTGATTTTGTGTGATTTAAGGCACACAGGAGAGAAACCAGGAGGGAGGGGCTGGCGAGGAGCTTACTGGGAGGTGAACGGATGAATGAGGTGAAGGCAAGACAACAAAATTAGAAACCTTCAGATCTTCCTGCTCTCTAAACTCCCGCAGAGCTCCTTTTAGTGTTGGCACCGAGTTCTTTGTGTTTGTGGCAGCTTTATGAGGCAGTTTGTCTCCAGGTGTGTGTGTGTGTGTGTGTGTGTGGGGGGGGGGGGGGGGGGGGGGGGGGCGCTCCGGCTGGTGTAGATATACACACCGTGGAAGCTGAGCGCCCTTGAATCTGGCCTTGGACCTTTGATGCATTTCATCCTCTTTCTTCCTCCTTTGTCAGGAGATCCAATAAAAGCCAAACCAATTCCCGACCGGTGGCGTTTTGACAACAGCAGCTATGATCGCTGCTAAAGGCTGCATGTTCCTGACCCGTAAAAATCAGATCAACGCCTCTTCCTTTGGAGGTGAGAAGTCAGACTGAATCGGTGGGAAATGTCACCTTTAATTCTGTTTTCTGCGTAGAACCACGCGTGTGCCGGGTTTGTTGCATCGTGATGATGACATTCACGCTGGACAGTCGTCACGTTTTATTTGTGAGATCGGGTTCTCATCTGTGCTTTTCTCATTTAAAACAAAACGTTTGGATTTGTTTAACTTAACGAAACCAAAGGGTTCATCTGTGGGGCAAAGTTACAGTTGGACCCAGCTTGACCCAGCTGGGAAAATGTGACCTTTGTCACAAATTAGAGGCCATTGATGACGTTACATAAGACGCATTTTTTTGATTTGGCTTTTAATGCAGGCTGACTTGAGCATCTTAATAGTTTTTAACAGTTTTTATTATAAATTGTGACTGTTGTGTCCTCATCTTATTTTAGGTTTTTACTGTTGGTTTGTTGTACCTCGTACAGCGCTTTGGGTGTAGCTTTGCTGCTGTAAATGTGCTTTACGAATAAAACTGACCTTGACCTTATTCCACCTCTTCTCTCAGACTCTGAAACAACCCTGACTCCTCCAGGTTTTCACCTCTCGTCTTAAGTGGAAATTTAGTTTTGTTACTTCGTTCCTGTCCTCGTACTTCCTCAGTAACGTCCTGAGCGTGCAAACAGTCACAAGTTTCCTGCGTTGGCGCTTTGGTTTGATTTATTCTTCAACAGGCGGGACAGAAAATGCTCGGCTTCTCACCAAACTCCTACAAAAACAGAACACGAGAACAAAAGATGTTTACAAAACTAGACTTATCCAAGTATCCAGGTTTCACAAAGATGCTGAAGAAAGTAGGACCCTGTTGGGATTTGTGGTGCTTTCAAAACCTGGAAAAACGTCAGCAGTTGTAAAAAGATGGTTGGGTTCAGGTCAAGCGGAAGAAAATGTTTTCCTGTCGGAACAATACTGCATCTGGATTTCAGACAAACCACTTTTGACATCTTAAATCTGCCTGAAACAGTTTGTTCTTGAATAAAATTCCCAAATCAGGAGACGTTTGACTCGTATTTTATCCCTGGAACATCTCTTATAGATCATAAAGCGTCTGGAAGAAAAACTCCGGCGTCTCTTGAATCCTTCCAAACCACCTGGGACATCTTTTTGCGCTCGACTGACAGAAGACGAGAAGCAGAAAGTACTGCTGAGAGCATTTTGTGTGTGTCGTTTGAACGGTTTGCGCCTTTTTCACAAAGCAGGTCAGGAAGACGCTCGCGCAGCGAGGAGGAGCCAGATCCGTAACGAGAAAAGCCAAAAGAGATGGAAGCACTGGAACACACGGCTGGTGGAAACGCTGGTCGCATCTGCTTTCACTTGTAGCAATTTAAAGAAAACAGGATGCTGCGATGAGGGCAATTTCTTCCCCTCCAGCCGGGCTTCTGCACGTCCCCACCAGCAAGCGTCGCCTTCTGCATGCGACTAAGTGACACCGCGTTCGGATATATGCTGAGTGCATTCTGCAAATCCCTGCAGCTGTTTTTAGGAGGAGACGGTAATCAGAACCAAAGGATGTGAAGCAAATACTGTCATTTATATTCTGTTGGAGGCTCAGTGTGCATCGCGCCTGTTAGCAGGAAGTGGGGCTCAGACCGAGAGATGGAAATCAGGAGAAAGACGGGAATAAAATGATGAAGCTTGTTCCTCCTAGATGAGATTTTCTATTTTCACACCAGGATTATTAATGCACCAATTTAGCTGCGGACGCACCCTCTCACGGCAGAGACCAGCTAACTCACCTTTAACCCCCTCGCGTCGCACGGTGGGGCCAACATCGATCACCGTCTGAGAGAGAGTTCAGCTGCTCTCAGGTGTTTGTGTTCATGTTATAAATAACTTTAAGCTTTGGTGCTCAAATTATAAAGTAAATGAATGGATGAATGGATGAATGAATGAATGAATGAATGAATGAATGAATGAATGAATGAATGAATGAATGAATGAATGAATGAATGAATGAATGAATGAATAGTTTATCTTTTCAAAATCCCCTTTTCACCCCGTTTATTTGGTAACTTACATGAGCTAAAATAGTTATTTAAAGTTAACATTTAAATTTTAAATCTAAATATTTAGCTGAGCCCAACATTTTCAAACAAACTTCATCTAAATGTTTTGATTCAGATCTGAATGTCTAGTAAAACTTTATTTAGAAGTAAAACCTCAGTTTGTAAAGGTTAAATGAGCTAACTAAAATAAATATAGAATATTAAGAGTTCCTGACTTCATTTTGGTTAAAACTCAATGCAGATATTCAGGTTTGATTTTAAATATAGTACATTTATTAATTGGAATTTTTTTTCTAAATATTTAGGCTTTTTCTTTTGAATATTTGATAAAATATACATCAATTTATGCAATAAAGTTGAATTCTAAAGATTTTCATTCCAACACAGATATTTAGGTTTGACGCTAAATAAAATTAGCTTATTGGAATTTTAAGTATTTAGGCTTTCTTATTTAGAGATTGGATTAAATATATTTAGATTCACATTTGTTTATGAAAATTCTACATATTTGGTTTTAAATGTGTTATTTGTGTTTAACCCTAAATTTTAACATATTATTTTATGCTTTACATTTATAATTTACATCCTATACCTATCTGACCCATTTTACCGCTGAATGACGTCTGTTTGGAGGAAGGACTTTTTACACCCAGTTGGGTTGATAAGCTAACAGCTAGTCTGTCTGCAGCAGATCTGCTTCATAACATAATCACATCAATATGATTATATAAGCTTTTTACATGTGCAAGTTGTGTCTATCCATTCTGGAATCCACTAAACGACCTACAGCAGCACAGTTATATAAACGGGAATATTAAGACATTCCTGTTAGATTTGAGCTCTGGATGAACTGTGTAGCCTCCGGAAATGGTCTGTTTTTCCATCTACAGGTCGCCCTCTTCAGTGTCGGGTCACATGGAGACCTAAGTCTTAACTGAGGCTTCAATCTGCAAGAAAGATACTGTGCTTGGCCAAGGTCTCTCTTATCTAAGACTGCTTTGCTTCACAGGACAAGACGGATGAACTTTCATAATTAAATCATATAATGAACAGGATGAGTAAATAATCACATGGTTGAATGAACAATAATGGTTGAAGAATAATAACAATGTTTTGATTAATCTGTGCTTAAATTACTGTGGTTGAAATGAATGTTATTATGTTATGATCTGTAAAGTTAGATTTAACAAGTGAATCACTATCTGCTGACAGCTCACACACTCAGACACGTGACGATGACAAGGTTAAATTAAAATCATGACACATTGCTTTCGGTTCCACCAATCAGAACTCCTGTCCAGAACGCTGCTGCCAGGTTCTTGACGAATACACACCGACGTAGCCATATTACCCCTGTCCTGGCACATCTTCACTGGCTCCCTGTCATTTTCAGAGTACAGTTTAAGTTATTGACTTTCGTATTTAAAGCACTCAACGACCTGGCACCTCCCTATCTCTCTGACCTGCTCACTCCCTATGTACCCACACGCACGTTGAGGTCAGCTGACCTTTTGCTGCTGTGTACACCGCGGATGCGATACAAATCGCGGGGTGAACGAGCGTTTGTGCATGCTGCCCCAAAGCTGTGGAACTCGTTGATCTTTGGAGTTCGGCAGGCTCCATCACTGGTGGATTTTAAATCTCGTTTAAAGACCCACTTTTACAATTTGGCTTTTAGACAGTGACTCGTTTTAGTGTTTTATTGTGTTCTTAGTATTCATCATGTTTTATCTGCTTTGACTGGTATTTTTATCCTCTGTTTTAGTTCCTTAGAATGGTCGTGTTTTGTTTTAGTCCGTGCAGCACTTTGGGCAGCTCCCATGCTGCATTTTAAACGTGCTATATACATAAACTATGGTATGGTATGGCATGTTTTCTGAGGTTTGTTGGTAAAACCCTTTTTACATGTCAAATTTAGATTTGTTAGTAAATCAAAATATGACGATTGTTTAAACAGAGCTCACTTAACCGTGAGTCAGTTCTTGAGAAAGCTTCGGACCGGCCATCTGAAGCAAAACCTCTATAAACCAGAGCATCTTTTGTAGGGATGGGTACCTTTGACATTTGAATTGATTCGATACTAATTCCCGGTACCTTGAAACGGTACCAATTTTAGATACTTTTGAGTGTTTAATATTTTAATTCTCTTTTATAATTAAATATGTATTTTTCTCAACATATAACCATAGTTGATAAATATCATGATAAATAACATACAACTGTTTGTATTTTAACATCGTCCTTGTAGTTTTATAAGCTGATAATTAAACTGAAGCAAACATCTTTACTGTGAACTAAATTTACTGTGTATCTTCATTCCTTTTGTCGTCCTTTTTCTTTGATTTTTCCTACTGGGAAGTTAGAATTTCCGAGGAGAAAGCGAACACACCATTAGCTGATAACAACGGTGGCAATGGAAGCTAACATTTCAAGCTAACGTTATCTTAAACAGTTTATTTAGCTGCTGGAGCAGATTAAAACAATGATGCCTCAAACTTAGATCGTTGTCGCTGGTTTCATCTTCACCCAATCACCCGTCGCATTTAGTAAAGTGAAGCCAAACTTGAGAGCTCATTCATGTTCTTCCAGTCGGAAATTCTGAGTTCCGAGGAGAAAGCGAACGCACCATTAGTGAAACAGAAGCTAACATATCAAGCTAACGTTATCTTAAACATTTTATTTACCTACCGGAGCAGATTAAGATGAGGATGCCTCACTTAGATCGTTGTATGTCGCTGGTTTCATCATCACCCAGTTACCCATCACATTTAGTGAAGTGGACCCAAGCTTTAGCGTGTTCTTTCTACCATGCTGCTCTGTTTACAACTGGTTTGCAGGGACCGACGTAACGCTCTTGCGCATGCGCAGCTGTCTAGGCAAGTTCTAATTATGAAGGACGGGTACCGAAACGAGGCACCGTTTGAAATGACGTGAATCGGTGCTCGGTCGGTACTATGGAATTCAGTCAGTACCTTAAAAAGTACTGAATTTGGTACCCATCCCTAATCTTTTGTCAAGCTATCAAAAACCTGCTGCACACTACAGCTGACCGCAAACGGTTCCTTTAGAACAAAGCTGAACTAACTTCACTCCTTACTCCATAAACGCAGTTAACTATCTGTCGTGACCTGGAGACATCTCGAGACCGGTCAGTCGGCACTGCGCTTTCTTCTACGGACGTCGGTACCTTTGGGGTCCCTGGACCTCAACACATTCCGGATCTACCACGGGGGTCTTCGAGGGTACGCAGACTCGACAGATTGCGTCTGATGTGGTTTTGATAAGAACCAACTTTGTTAGTTTCATGCAGACCAAATTCACTCCCACTCAGAACTCAGTTTCTCCAGCTACGAAGGTTCTGATAGCATCACATTCACACATCATCACACCTCACATTCCATCCACTCAGATCCATTCATCACATAAAGCGTCCTGGTTGTCATGTTTGAATTGTTTAGAAAATAAACGTCTTATGTCTTCAATTCCGTTACGCTTTTATAAACTTGACTCTGTCTGAATTAATACGACGTGTCTGACGATCCCTGAATAAACAACAAATTCTAAACCTTTTGGTTAAACATTCAAAGACCGATCAGACTGGATTTCCATATTTATATAGAAATTCCCATCTTATTGGTCAAAGTGTAGGGTAGTATATCAAGCTTTAAAAGCACCCATATAAATACGTATGCTACTCCTACAACTGGAAGTGCTGCATTTTGATGCTTCTGGTCATATTTACACTTTTTAAATTTAAAGTAATGACCAAGTTCTATCGGCTAGCTGCTTCTCTGAACGGAGGCTGTTCTTGGGGCTATAACCAGGTGAGATGGCAGTTAAAACTGATGTCTTACAACAGCTCATATCGACAGAAGACGTGTGAAAAATCACCACAAAGCCTCAAACGACACCTTCTCCTCTCCCATCCTCTTCCTGATGGGCTTGGTCCATGAAGGAGATTAAATTGGTCCAAAAGCTGACTGGTTCCAGAGAGGGAATCCATCAGATGCGGGGCTGGAGTTGATCACAAATGGGCCATTAGGCCCCAGCAGGTCGATGGTTAACTAATTGAGGCAAAGCTCTGGCTCTGACAACCTCACCCAGCTGTCCAATCCATAACTGCAAACAGATGACCCGTCATAGAGACGGCGTGATGGGTCTGCATGACTGATGCATCGAACAAATCTGATTTTCCTCCACTGACTCGGAGGATAAATCTTATTTTTTTCTGCATATTTGCTGCAGCAAGATGACTAAACAAGATGCCTGCTAGTCTGGAGGATTTCAGGTGAGCTGCAGGGGTATCAGAAACTTTTCATTCCCAGATGGGGGACGAACAATCCCAGAGCTAAACACATTCCTGTGCACAAAGCCAGAACTGTGCTCGTTGATACAATAGTATAAGAGAGGCTGGCAGCCTTTGGGAAATGTGTTTTTATAGATGAGGGATAAGCCTCGACATGGAGGAAGCCGCATTTGGAAGCTTTAAGCATATTAAAGCATACAGATCTAATCCCATGCCTGATGATAAGGATGTGGGCTATTGTGTGTGTGTGTGTGTGTGTGTGTGTGTGTGTGTGTGTGTGTGTGTGTGTGTGTGTGTGTGTGTGTGTGTGTGTGTGTGTGTGTGTGTGTGTGTGTGTTTAGAAGTGTGTGCTCACTTTCTAAGAGCCGCCTCGTGCCCGAACCATGCACTTCCCATTTCCCCGTGCATGCTTCTCATCACATTTGAGGCCCCTGGTCGTGGAAATTCATTTTCAGGGAAAGATGAATTCCTTTGGAGGTGGTCAGCTTGTCAGGTTTGAAAGGTTCCCCATACAGAGCGGGGCCGAGACGCCGGGGCCGACGCTAACAGGATGGGGGTGAAAGCACAGTCTTGCTTTAATCTTTCAGACGACAGTTTCTGCAAAGAGATGATGCTGGAATAATAAAAACATCAACTGTATTGTTCCCATTCTGTTTGGCTCGTAATCGAGCCACTTGTAGATGAATAAATGTGTGTTTTTTTCTGTGTGGGTGCATGAGGAAGCTGCAGCAAACTGATGGTTAAAAGCTGCTGGCGCTTAAATTAAACAATCCTCCTCCAACTGCATTAGCAGGCAGAAGCTAGAGGGTGCCATTTGTAAAGTCAAATAGTCATAATTTACTGGCAGTATTTAGGATTATTTAGCTTATAAGATTGTCAAAAGTTTTTTTTTCAAAGTCACACAACCTAAGCATGTTATTCATACATTTATAAATGTTAAAGTTCCCAACTAAATATTTAGTTAGCAAGCTAAATATGTAACTGAAAGTTTAATATTTATTTTAAAACCTAAATTTTTAGGTTTTAAAATAAATGAAAATAATTGAATTTACTACATAAAGATCTAATTTGGAGTAATAATAAAATGTGTATTTTTCTAAACAGTTAATTTGCTATATCAATATTGGGTTTAACCCCAAAATAAATGGTAGCACTTTATTTTACTGTCCTCTAATTACTTAGTACTTAAATGGTAATTACATAGTAAGTTAAAGTGTGGTATTGTTTCTGAGTTCTTAAACTGTTGTAACTCAGGTTCAATTCTAACTTTTATTTTTATTAATCATTCCCAGTTTATAATGCGACATACAATAACCACACTTGATTACAATTATTCACTTTAATTACACAATAATACACTTTGACTTAATTACACGTAATTAACATGTAAGTACTTAGTAATTACGGGACTGTAAAAGGAAGTGTTGCCAAATATTTAGCTGGGATCTAAATACTTATTTTTGGAGCTAAAAATGTTGGGAGTAAACTAAAATTATATATATGTACGCTAACAGGATGGGAGTGAAAGCGCATTGTTGTGTGCGTCAGTCTACGAGTCGTGCAATGACAAAGGTTCCGCCGTGCTTGAAATGCAAGCTGCGATTAAATGCGTAATTTTTTATTAACACGTTATTTTTTTCTAATTAATTAATCGTAATTCACGTGTTAAATTCCCAGCCCTATATATATATATATATATATACCGGTATATAATTAATTTTTAGGTCAAATCTACATAATAAATATTTAACTCTAAATTAAATATTTAGTTGGGAACTTTAACATTTATAAATGTATGAATCACATGGTGGACAATGAAATCTTGTATTTTATCTTATTAAAGGCTAAACAACCCAAATTACTGCTAAGTTGTGACTGTTTGACTTAACAAATGGCGCCCCAGAGGTTCCTCCTAAAACGAGCCCACAGCTGTTGTATTTAAGATTAAAATGTTATTTGAGAAACACGTCATGGTTTGAATCTGAAGCAAGAGAAAAAATGAAAGAAAGGTGGGAAAGTTGCATCTGTGTTGCATCATCTTCTCGTTTAGCATCACTGCAGGAGTTCTGTCAGGACGAGAGCAGCTGTTGTAATCTTGAAATCAAAACGGCGTACGACTTCATCTAGCCTCGTCTGCAGGATTAGAGCTCGTGTCAAAAATCTGTTTTGCTGTCAGCTTTTGAGTGAATTGAAAGTGCAAACGAACAAATCACCTGTGCTTCATTTAGTCCACCTTTCACAGCAGAAATGATCTGTAATGGAAACCAAGCAGCATTTCCATCTCATAATCCTTTAAAGCCTCGTTTTTCCAACTTACTGCTCATAAAATGTCAGGTCAGAAACGTAGACAACTTGGATTTCTTTGGTCTTTCTGTGTTATTTTGTGTTTTATGCTTAAGGGTAGAGAAAGGATGAGCCAAACCACTTCATGAGTTTTGTGTTGAATATTTAATGAGCTGCAGCTCCTTCCCAGATCCTCCAGCTGGGGCTGGATTCTAACTGCAGGGATCCTGAATGTTGATATGAAGCTAATTCAAACGTTAAAAGCTCGGGACTTTAATATTCCACCACATAGTTGTTTCTAACTTGAAGGATTTAGATTAAATATTAGGATTTGTCCCTTCGGTTGATTTTGAATGGCCCAAATGTTTCTGCATCCTTCATTTTCACTTTGTTTTTCATGTCTTCAGCTTTTATCCTGTGGGTGATGGAATTTATTATTCAGGCCCGTCCGGATTTCCGTTAAATATTTAGGTTTATGTTTGAATTTTAGTTTGGCTTCGGAGCTTGTAGCTCGTGGCCCTTGGATAATGTGCTTGAATCGGCATGAGCAGCACTGATGGAAAACCCGGGAGGGGCTCGGAGTAGATCCTCTGCTCCTCCAACTAGAAAGGAGCCAGTTGAGGTGGCTCGGGCATCTGGTAAAGATGCCTCTTGGACGCCTCCCTGGTGAGGTTTTCCGGGCACATCCAACCGGGAGGACACCCAAAGGAAGACCCAGGACACACTGGAGGGACTGTGTCTGGCCAGAGAACACCTTAGGATTCCCCTGGAAGAGCTGGTCCAAGCAGCTGGGGAGAGGGAAGTTTGGGCCTCCCTGCTTAGCCTGCTGTCCCTGCAACCCGACTCCGGATAAGCGGATGGACTGCCAAATTTTGTGTATCCCCTTGACAAACTTGTCCTTTTTCATAATAATTCCTCACCAGCGTCTGCTCTTTCACAGAAAAAACAACAACGAATCGATGGAAGTTTGACTGAGAAAGGAAGTTCTTACATGTAGGAACATGAGCTGTGCACGCTTTAGACGCTTTTGTTTTAAAACTTAACAATCAGTTCTGACCCCGGAGCTGTTTCTGCATCGAGATGTTTTCATCCCTCTTTTGTTGGTGGCGTTGAGCTACGTCACCTGAGGATGGAGGGAAGCTAGGTAGCAAAGTACAGATGCACCAAAATCTTTGTTTTGTAGCATCCTCCTGATCGCGTTGTATTTCCTTTTCTGGTCGTCCTTTCTTCAGCCACAAGGGGGCGCTTCAGAGAAGTCCAAACCACCTGAACTGTTTGTTTTCGACGGGGAGAAGCGGCTGGCGCCACTTTAGCTTAAATCCTCCTCCTGCAGATTCTGCAGGTCAGCGTAGAACAGAACTGAGTGCTGCTCTTAGAGCCTGATTGTGTATTAACGTTCTATTTTCTGTAACTCAGCTTTGATTCCTTTATGAGAGTTTTCCGTTGTAGCGTAGAAAACAATCCTTCCATCTCACGCAACGATTTTCTCACTTTACAGACTAATTACAATCAAATTCTGTTTTATAATGAAGTTTAGTTTTTATCTAAAGTGATTTTAGTGTCTTGGTTGCTTTTCCTTAATAATAAATGCATTATTTCAGATATTAAATACACCAAACCAATCTATGGTGATTTCATGATTTTATTATCAGTGATGTCACATTATTTCAGCATGTTAACAAAAGATTTATGTCATATTTGCTTCACATTATAAGTGAAAAAATTCCTTTAACCCTCCCACTGTCCTAATGGATGACCCCGCGAGGAAAGTTGACCATTGAGGTTGTTAACTTTTACCCCGGATTCAGTCCTGCATGAGGTGTACACGTGCCAATGACCTTCTGGTTAATGATCACACATTACTGATTATCATAAATAATAATTATTATTAACCCAAAGAATAATACGTCATTTCAGTAATTAAATACATTTATACTGAACCATGATGATTATTTATGATGATTACTTATGATTGTAATAAACAGTAAAAACGGTTTATAAAAATTATGATTTAAAAATCTTGAAGTGTCCTTCATCTTGGGACGGAACAGCAGACAGATAAAAGATGATGTTAGGAGACTTCACGGCTCCTGATGGTTAATCTGTGGGACAAAAGTTACAGCTCGACCCAGCTGGACAAGTGTGACCTTTGGGTTACAAGTATGAGGTCATTCATGTCGCTACAGCAGGGTTGATGGTTTATCCCTTGAGGTCCACGTGGCAGGGGTGAGGTGGTGCTCACTCCTTACCCCTGCCACAGGGACAAACCATCAACCCTGCTCAGTGGCCAACTTTCCTCGCGGGGTCACCCATTAGGACAGTGGGAGGGTTAAAGAATTTTCTGAGAAAAGATGTGATGTGAAGGTCTTTAACGCCTCCTGCACTTCTGATTGGTCCAAACACAGACCCTTAAAGCAAAAGGCCCTGTTCCTCAGTTTCCTGCCTCGCTTACTAAAATTAACCTCTTTTGGGAGATCAAACCAGGTCTTTCAACAGCAGCGGCACACAATCGACCTTTTTCAGGGTCAGGTTCTAACCTGCAGAACTCCATCAGACGCAAACGCCGTCCGCTTCCAGCAGAAATACCAGAGAGTGTCCGTAGACGAGCCTGGATGCATTCAAGGGACCTTTGACCTTTGAATCACCCACAGGACCAGCATCCGAGACCGGAGAGAACCGAACCACTTCTCCGTCTTGTTGACCGACTTCCCTTTGCCGACTGAGTCTACCCTCACCACGGTACAGTGGCTCCGCTCACCGGCGGTGGGTGGGTTAGGATTAATTTAATAACTAACAAAACATCATTAAATTCAGCCAGATTATTCTCATAATCCCGGACATCACATTCTCTTCTTCGACACTTAAGTAGACTTTTAATAACTTATTAGATCATGCTTCACTGAAACTTAACTCAGTCATCCTGTATAATCTTAAATCACAGAATTATAGTAATAAATTCATTTTATAAACAATGTTTTTGTCTGTCAGATTATTGGTCAGCGTTAGCGCCCTGGCATTCACAAATGACCTATTTCCAGTGTCAATATTAAAGATTCAATAATATTAGTGATTCATAATGTTATGGAACATTATAATTTGTTGAATACTTTTATATTTTATTAACTGTGACCACTTAAAACCTTCGTGGTCTCTTCCTGTGTGTGCACCTTGTTATTCTGCTTTTTAGCACGTTTTTCCATCTACTGTTTGGACCGAACCGTTTATGTTTCTTCTAGCACCGTAATCTTTTGTTCTACTCCACTGTGGCTGTGGTGCATTTAATTCCACTTGGTCACAAAACGTGTGCACAGCAGCGTGAACATGAATGCTGTTTGTCAGAGGTTTGTGTGTCTTCTATATGCTTGAGACTGAAGGTTAAGTGTGTGCACTGGAGGATCTCGAGGGCTTGATGATAAAAAAGTCTGCTCTTAAGCCTCGCGGTCCGTGCAGCCGGACAATAAAACAGGCCAAGGGCCCACGTGCTGGGCGGCTGCGGTCCTTCAGGATTCGTCGAGACGTCTGTGGGAGGAAAACACCTGAGCTTGAAAAATAATTCAGCAGATTCCCTTTAATGCCGCCTTTCAGCAGCTTTTAGGATCACATTATAACATGTTTTTTTCCCAAATGGATGTAGTTTAAAGGATTACGATAATCCCATTACATATAATAAAACCATCACTGTTGATCAGAATTAGCATTTTAAACATCAGACTGTAAAAGATAAATAAAACCAGCCGTTGGGTAAATAAATGCTGCTGATGTCTGATTGGATGAGGACCTGGTGGGATGTTGGGAAACAGTTTTTGTTCCATCTTTGGATTTGAAACGATCAGACGACCTTCGGCCGAAATGAGTTTCCTCCGTAGGGTGGCCGGGCTCAGCCTTAGAGATAGGGTGAGGAGCTCGGACATTCGGGAGGGACTCGGAGTAGAACCGCTGCTCCTCCGGATCGAAAGGAGTCAGTTGAGGTGGTTTGGACATCTGGTCAGGATGCCTCCTGGACGCCTCCCCGGGGAGGTGTTTCGGGCATGTCCTGCCGGCAGGAGGCCCCCGGGTCGACCCAGGACACGTTGGAGAGGTTACATCTCCAATCTGGTCCGGGAACGCCTTGGGGTCCTGCCGGAGGAGCTGGTGGAGGTGGCCGGGGAGAGGACGGTCTGAAGCTTCCTAGTTGGGATGCTGCCCCCGTGACCCGGATAAGCAGAGGAAGACGACGACGACAGACGACCTTCGTCTCTACTGAATGTGTCATGATTCCTGACCCTGGAATTTTATTCCATCTGTGCTGATGTAACACTTTAAATTCAACTTTGGGTGAAACAAGTGGGAATAACCGTTTGTCTTTGGAGCTCTGGAGCTCATGCAGACTCCAGCGTTTAAAACAAGTCTCATTAAGTTGGTCTCAAATGGTGGTTTTATGGGTTTCTTAAAGCTGTGGAACACAAAAAAAAACATTTTTTTATTTTCTTTCTGATTCTAACGGCTGAACATGAAAATAGTCTCCTACACCTATCTCCTTTAGCGCTAAAAATATAAACAAGAAAACTCAAAACAGCAACACGGCTCCACCACCGACTCGGTCTGCTCTGCAACGCTGATGTTTAATCTCCACAAACAACACAAGCCCGGAGGAGTTCTGCTGTGTGGTGGAGGTGCTAATGCTAATGGTTAGCTTCTACTAGCAGAGACGTTCTCTGCTGTTTCCTGGACTCTGAACCAACAGGATCGGTCGGTCGGGTGGAGACGCGCACATGCCCCGAAGGTTCTGTACGTTTACCCAGAAGTTCCGATGGAAACAGGCCTCTTGCATCCTCGTCTGTATTTGCTTTTAGAGTTTGGACCGGGCTTTAACTGAGTTGATCTGGGATCTGTGGCAGGAAGGAAAAATGTGCTGAAACAATTTGCAGCGGTCTTCTGTCGGTGCGCTCTTCCTGCTTCATTAAGGCTTAGAGGCCAGAGTTTTGAGATTATTCCAACATTTGGTTCGAGCGTCTTTGGTTCTGGTCCGAAGCGGCACGGACACTTTAGTTCCAGTTAGACATCAGAGTGACAGACCGTGTTTGAAGAGGAATGATTTTTATTTGGTAAACATGAGCACGTTGATCTGAATGAAAGAGAAACCCGGATCTATTTGGTTCCGGGAGCAGAACGGGGGTCGGGGTGAGCGCTCGGTGCAGCCCGGTGCTTCTGCGAACTTTTTACTGATTATCCGCTTTGCCTGAATCTGAATTCCTAAGATTTCATAAGCAGAGGGAGTCACTTGTCCACCATTAGTCCACCTGTAGCACCGTCTCATAAAAAGGTTTAGTCGCTCGTCCCTTTCTCCCAGTTAGCACTGCTGTCCCAAACATCCTGGATGCTGTTTGTGTGAACCAATCAGAGTCGTGCGTTTAGGATGAGTGCGACTCACCGCTACGTGCTAACTGTCCGGCTAAAGGCCGCCTCAGCCCATGTGGTGCGGTGATTAATGGGAGCGGTGGTCGTGCGCCGGGCTCAGCGGACCTGAACTAAAAGCCTGATATTTTTCAAGTTCACCACCCGGACCATTCCCACTCCTCAAATGTCCCCCCCCCCACACACACACACACACCTGTAAGCATGAACTGTGCACGCCGACCACCCCCGACACTTATTACAACTGTCGGCGGCCAAATCTTCAGCACTTTCTCTGCAGAATCATCTTTTTTTCCTCCCCACCAGTTTTCCTCCAAAGCTTATTGCTTTTCTTAAACACGGCAGGGCTGTGGGTTTGATTTATGGAACTAAAGGAAAAATGTCACGAGGTGGGAATGCCAAAGGAAGGCCGGACTTCTCCGTGCAGAACTCACCTCTTCCCTCTGTCGTTTACATCGTAATGTTGTTCATCTGAAATGTGCAAAAGATAAAGGATGGCTTTGAAGGACTGGGGATGGGGAAAGTGATCCGACATCCGTCTTTCAGTCGGCTCTGGAATACTGAGACTAGCAGAAAGGAGCCGTGTTGGCTGAAAGGGCCGCCGGTCGTGAAGATTCAGCTGCTGATTGATGAGGTTTGCAGCTGGCTGTGAAAAGTCCTGCTGGAGGTGGAGGTGGGGGGTCATTGGAGGAACTTCTTCATGTGTCATCTATCACTATTCCTCTTTCCCACCAACCATTTTCCCGCCGACCGACCTGCTAGCTGGAGATCATGTTTCGAACACAATTTGAGTTTGCAGGTGGAGATTCTGGGAACGGAAACCCGGCCCTGGGTTGGTTTTCCTCCATGATGGCTGCAAAACGGAGATGAGCGATCAATCACAAAGTAATTAAGTTTTCCTTGGTGGGCTGATGAATGGCTGTCGGAGTGTATGCTTATTAGCGGGAACACGGGGAGACGAAGCAGTTCATCTCGGCTCAGGCCGATCCAGCTCTGCAGCCTGCGGAGCTCCAAATGAACTCGTCTGAATCATCCACAGAAATATCTGTTCATCAAAGCCAATCCAGTGTGAAGCGCTGGTTAAAAATCAAACTAATGCGTCTAACGTCTCATTAATAAGGCCTGATATTGTCTCGCTTCGCCGAATGACCGCACGAGTTCCACTCTTCATTTGCTCCGGAACGCTCAAACTTCCATTCGGTCTGGAGACCAATCTGCTTCCGTCTGATTATCTGTTTGTAGAGATTAATGCGCGTTTAACCGCCCTTTATCTGGTCGCAGGTGCTCGCCGGGAACGAGGCAGACACTAATCTGGATCTCAAACGTGGGATATTATGCGTGAAGACAAAGTCGTTGGTGGAGATCAGAATGAAGCCCACCGAGAGCTCCGGCCTCATTCACTCCCTCAGGCTTCATTCCTGATTCCTCACCTCGTTCCGACGTGAATAAGACGGCTTGTTTGGAATCATGTGGTCAGATTTCAGATGCATCGTGAATATTAAAATGTTCTTTTTTACTCTGAAGAGTTTCTTCTGTCAGCAGCTCGGGTTACAACAACAAGCTGAGGATGTCAGTGGAGGGAAACCACCTTTTGCATCCCTTCGTGCTGTCATGTGGGTCTCTACTGCCTCTATAAACACTCCAAGTGTGATAAAAACCCATCCATCCATTTTCTGTCTGTTCAATTTTAGGCATTATGAGCCTAAAATAATCTGTTTAAAAAACTCACCATCTGTGATGTCACAAACAGGAAAACTAATGGTCGGAGGGACTGGTGGCGCCAGTGCTCAGCAGCCTCGCCTCTGTCAGTGCGCCCCAGGGCAGCTGTGGCTACATTGTAGCTCATCCCCACCAGTGTGTGAATGTGTGTGTGAATGTGTGTGTGAATGGGTGAATGACTGATTGTGTTGTAAAGCGCCTTGGGGGGTTCCAGGACTCTAGGAGTTGCTATATCAAATACAGGCCATTTACCATTTACCATTTAATGTTAAACCATCTCTCACATGCAAGAAAAAGCAACTGGAGGAGCAGCCGCTCTACTACAAGCCCCTCCTAGATATCGGAGCTTCTCAGCTTACAGCAGCTTGAGCGGGGGATGGGTGTGCGTGGCCAGCTTCAGTTTATTTACACGAGTGGCAGAGCCCTGAAACGGCTTTTTCTAAAGAATAAAACTGCTGAAATGGTTTATTGTGAGAGGCATTTAGCACAAAGAAATTCATAAACATGTTTCGTTTTGACAGTAGAAGTATTATAACTTTGGAAAAAAACTCATATGCTTCCTTTAGATGTTGGGGATCTGATCAGACTGTCGCCGGATGAAGAGGCCCGAAAAAGAGTGAAAACTGTTTAAAATCTCTGAGTTGTTTTCATTTTCACTCCAGTTAATCCTAACTCTGAGATAAGTCAGTCACTGCCTCAGCGGTCCTCTCTCGGTCCTCCAGGCACCGCCTCCTTTTGGTGCATTTTCCAATCAGGAAGTGTGGGTGGAGACAGAAATCATCTGCTTTAAAATGGACACACAGTCACACTAGCAGTGGAGTAACATGCTCAGAACAACACATGGAGCGGCCTTCGCGTCTGCTGAGTTTATAAACCCGGTTTGGACGTTGTTTTAAAACATTGTCAGCTCTTAACACCCCCTGCTGGTTATAAATCCTGTTTTGATGCTGTGTTAAACAAATATCGGAGTTTGCCACCAACGACTGTTGTTTAAAACAGAGTTTATAAAATAGTTTACAGCTGCTGGGATGTCTGCTCACAGGAACTGTGAGAAAAATCCTTTGACTTGCAGATGAACAATCTCCTTGATCTAAGATCCTCTAAAGTAACTCACATTTATGGATTTTAATTATTTTAATCATTAATTTATAATCATCATTAATTATATACTGGAAGCATCAGCTTGACTTTTAATGATTTGGACTGGAATTTCAGACCCTAATAATGCTAATTATCACCCCAGATGCTTTTAAAGCAGGTTTTTGCCTGTTAGGATGTTTTAACACCTTTAAGCAAAACATATCGTGAGTCATTGTTTTGATTTAATTAAACTTTTGGAACAAAAATATCAGTCGAACGTTTCAAGATGGCTGCTGCAGCTCGTCAACATTTGCTGACATTAAACCGTCCAAAACTCGACCACTTTTACAGATTTGATGCCTAGATTAATTCAGCTTGCACCTGATTATTTGTATCATCATGAATAATGTCTCAGTATAGGATGAGGTCATCTTAAAGACCAAGTTCACTCAAGGGGAGCTAGCCAGCATCATTTAAACAGTCAAGAAAGAAGCTGCAGGTATATTAATAATGAACTCGCTGCTTCTGATGCAGGTTGTCTCTCAAACAGGAAGTGATTAAAAAAATGTGTTGGTTGTAAAGCTGAGGCATAAACATATTCTTAATTATTTAGAGAGGATCAATATCTGGTGTTTTCCTGGTGAAGTATGACTGCTGCAGGCGGCTCAGCATCGCTCACAGCCTGTGTGTGTGTGTGTGTGTGTGTGTGTGTGTGTGTGTGTGTGTGTGTGTGTGTGTGTGTGTGTGTGTGTGTGTGTGTGAGTGGGGGGGGGCCTTAATGATTGAGAACATGGGGTCATTATTATAGTTATTATTGTTATTGTTATTATTATATTTGTTATCATTATTGTTGTTGTTGTGATTAAACACTCCCTCCAAGACATGCACCACACCGTAATTCTTCATTCACTGATGGATTTATTGCATAGCACTCAGTTAACTCCGTCGTATGAATCCACCCTGGAACTGCATGACAACATTCAAAATGAACATGCATTTACATGATACTAACTATAAAGAGTAAACTGTAAATAAATGTAACAGAAATAAACGCACCTCGCTGCCTGCATCCAACCAAGAGGGAATGAATCAACTTGTAAACCAAATCTTCCAAAGAAAAATGAACGATGGCGCCTTGAAACCAGCTTCACTTGTTTTCTAACTTAAATTAGCTTCCAGCGTGACTTCTTGAAGAAAAAAGGGTGTGTAGCAATTAAATATGTCCCAGCAGAATAAACATGCTACGAATTAGTTCCTACCAAATTTTCATGCAGAAAAAATGGTAAATGGCCTGTATTTGATATAGCGCCTTCTAGAGTCCTGGAGCCCCTCAAGGCGCTTTACAACACAATCAGTCATTGACTGTCACCCATTCACACACACATTCACACACTGGTGGGGATGAGCTACGATGTAGTCACAGCTGCCCTGGGGCGCACTGACAGAGGCGAGGCTGCCGAGCACTGGCGCCACCGGTCCCTCCGACCACCACCAGCAGGCAACGTGGGTTAAGTGTCTTGCCCAAGGACACAACAACAGCTACAGACTGAGCGGGGCTCGAACCTGCAACCTTCCGATTACGGGGCGAGCACGTAACTCCTGTGCCACCGTCGCCCACATTTATTGCATAGCACTCAGTTAACACCGTCGTATGAATCCACCCTGGAACTGCATGACAACATTCAAAATTAACATGCATTTACATGATACTAACTATAAAGAGTTTTAACAAATAAAGCATAAATAAAAAAGATGTTTTAAACTGACAAATAATGCTGACAAAAACAATGCAGCTAAATTATTATTATTATTATTATTATTATTATTATATTTTTTGTATATTTGTATGCTTTCACTGAAGTGCCAGAATCAATCCATGCTTCTAAGGCAGTTTCAGGGTTAGTTTGTGGAAAGCGTCCTTCTGATGATGTGGGCACTTCCGAGATGTACTATCTTCTGGATTTCTTGGACAGTTGGGTTTCCAGGAATCTGTTTTGTTCTCTTTTCCAGTCCCTTCTTGATGAGGCCAAAGCACCCACTACGACGGGTATTCTTGTTGTCTTCATCCCCCACATTCTTGTGACTTCTATTTCCAGGTCCTTGTACTTTGATAGCTTTTCAAGCTCCTTGGTGGTGACATTTTTTTTAGATAGGATGGTCATATCAATCATGAGGCAGGTCTTCTCTTCTTTGTTTTTGATGACTGTGTCTGGTCTGTTGGCCATGATTTCTCTGTGTGTGTTGATCGGCATGTCCCACAACACTGTGATGTTGTTGTTTTCAGTCACTGTTGGTGGTTGGTGTTCATACCACTTATCTGCAGCTGGTAGATGGAGATGTTTGCAGATTATTATTATTTTTATTATTATTATTATTATTATACTCTGACGGTTTACACATTTTTCATCCCCTTCCCAGAATTTTATTTTAGGCTGATTTAGTCTAAAAACAGTGCAGGAATTCCCACATGCTCCGTTCAAATCCAGTTCTCATCACACTATTCTATTGGACTCGGGAATCAGAGGGACAGTAGTTTTTTTTGTTCCAGCAAGGTCACCTCAGACTTTTATTTTGTAGTAGTACTAGTACTAGTATGACACATAAGTATTACTTTACATTTTTGTACTATAATACCTATAAGGGACATTTAATGCTGACATGAGCAGAACAGTTAACATGCAAACTGTTTGTAATTAATATTCTGTTTATTTTTAGGATCCAGTTTTTATTCTCAGACTCTATATTGTAGTGTTTCAAAAGTTAGTTGGGAAAACTTTTCATGCCTAAAAATAAAACAATTAGGACAGAAATCTCAACTGAAGTTGTCATAAATCATGCAAGAAAGAACTAGAAATCTTCTACCGCAGCCCAGATGGGACAAACTTCTTCTAATGGACACTTAAATTAAAGATAGGTGAGCTAGCAGATCGTATGAATATTTAAATGGATATAAATGACACACGAGACCTGCCAGAGGTAACAAATTATTAACGAGTCACGCCGTGATGATGAGGGATTAAATGGTATAGAAATTAAAATTAACATTAGGTTGAATTTAAAAAGTCACAACAGATAATTTAATACAATTTACAGAAAATGCACAGAAATATAACGAACAGATGCACACAGTTAGGAATCTAGAAAGCTATGGAGTGCCAAATGTACCAAAAACATAAACACACTTTTTTTTCCACATTTAGCTTAAAATATTTTTACGTTTAGAATCCAATCAAAGTAAATTTAAATCTGAATACTTTAGACACCTTAAATATTTCCCAAACTCCAGCAATGTTGTTGTGTTGGTGCGGCATGGGCATGCAGTTGTACTGAAGATGCAGGTAGTGGCTAGCTTAAGGGGGAGGAGCCAACCTGGGCTCCAGCCTGAGGAGGAGGGGCTATGTGAGGATCTCCCACATGTTACCGAGGAACCGTGTAAACATTACTTCTGTTTGTTTCCCTCATCGTGAGAAAGTTTAATCGTGTGATCAAACAACTCAGAACAAGCGCTGAAAAAACCAACAGTGGAAAATTAAAGGAGATTACGGACCGGCACGTCTTCCAGTGAGGAAGCTGAGTCTGGGACTCGGGGTTGGACTCTCCAGTCTCTGGGGACCAAGTCAAAAAACTCCTCAGTGGGAAGGTCCCCGGGGATGGACGAGATCCGCCCGGAGTTCCTTAAGGCTCTGGATGTTGTAGAGCTGTGCTGGCTGACGCGGCTCTCCAATATTGCGTGGACATCAAGGGCAGTCCCACTGGACTGGCAGACTGGAGTAGTAAGGTCTGTTGAGGGGTTCTGGAGAGGAGGGTCCGGCGGATTGTCAGACCTCAAATTCAGGAGGAGCAATGTGGTTTTGGTCCTGGCCGTGGGACACCGGACCAGCTCTGTACCTTCAGGGGGTCCAGGAGGGTGCGTGGGAGTTCGCCCAACCAATCCACGGGTGTTTTGTGGATTTGGAGAAGGTGTTCGACCACATCCCTAGGTGGGCCCTGTGGGGGGTACTCCTGACATGGACATAGTTTTGGGAAAGAACAGGGGGACATGTCCCCCTCACTTTTTCCAAAGTCAGTTTTTGTCCCCTTCACTTTAAACCGCCCAAAAACAATGTTACCTTATCGTAGACACCGGTTGAGCTCTAGGTCCAAGTGGAAAACAACCACTTGTGTTGCAGCCTGTTTCCCACTAGAACTGTCCATGAGCTCATCTATTGGCTCTGCTGATGCTTGCTGATGTGTGATTGGCCGTTCCTGCTGTCACTCCACGTTGTAAACAGGACGTGCTCCCTTTTTGTCCCAGTTTATCGCAGCTGCCAGGGGGGTAATCCAGAAAGCGAGTTTGAGGCCCTGTCCACACGTAGCCGGGGATCTGCCAAAACGTAGATACTTGTCTACGTTTTGGCCTGTCATCCACACGAAAACTGAGTTTTTTCACACGAAAACGGATCTTTTTAAAAACTCCGGCCAAAGTGAAGATCTGCGTTTTCTCCGTTTTGGGTGTCTGCGTGTGGACGGACAAAACCGGAGTTTTAAGGTCCGTAACGTCACTTTCCGCGACAAAAAAATGCTGACATCACGTGTGCGACCTGTGTTTACACTAGCCGACAGCATGGAAGCCCTCAGAGCTGCGCTCGCTTTATCAATAGTCCAAGCGCTTTCTGCTTGTTTGTTTTTGCAAGCGGAATCACTGCTCCTTGCGGAAGACCACAGACGAAGGACGAGGTTAAGAACGGGGGAAGTACTGCCGCCTACAGGTCTGGCATGTCCTTAACAACGTATTTATCCAGGTACGTGTGGACAGAGTTTTTTTTTTAAATGAGGTGGTGTGGATGCAAAAAACCCGGCTACGTGTGGACTAGGCCTAAAACATCGGGGATCTCATGATAAATCCCTCCCGGTTTCGCCAGCTCCATGAACGATTCTCAGTTGGATTCAATCCCCTCTAATCCAAGCAAGGACCGGCAATCAAGGCTCACTCGCATCCATAGGCAGCCCCTGTTAATCGATGCTAGATAATGAGAACGGGAGTAAAGGACAGAACCTCGTTCTTCATCCAGACGGAGCAATAATTATTCATCCCTGCGTACGGGGACTACAAAGATGTTAGAACTAAAACCGAGACCATGAGCTGTTTGATTAAAGCTGTGCAGCTGGTGCTTTACAGTTAGGATGCACAGTTTACATGTTTCCGTGGCAACGCTGGAAGTCTGCTTCAGCTCTTGTTTGTCAACATACTTTGTGAAAGCTTTCATCATTTATGTGTCATGTTCATGTTCTGCTCCAGAGTCCGGATGTTTGGAGACCCCAGAACTTTGTTTTTACTGAGCAGCTTTGAGTTTTATAAGAATGTGGTGGTCATGTGACCCTAAAGTTACATTTAGCACGTGTATTACACACCAAGGACAAAACACCACATATGCCATTTAAATCAAATATTATAGTGTTTGACACGTGTGACCAGAGTAAATATATAGTCACATCAATAGTTTTTCCTTTTACAAGGTGAAAAACAAAGTTGGATTGAAAGCATTATAGTATTTTTTACTGCCAGCTGTGTACTTGACATTATGTATAGGAGCCTCTGGGCTGTAGTTTTACACATTTTCTTTGTATACATACTGTAAAGACCCCCCCCCACCCCACCCCACCCCCACCCCCCACCCCCCACCCCCTTCCCGGTCCTCATGCAGGGCAGTGAGCTTTGGGTAGTGACCGAAAGAACGAGATCATGGATAGAAGTGACTGAAATGAGTTTTCTCCACAGGGTGGCTGGGCTCTTCCTTAGAGATAGGATTAGAAGTTTGGTCATCCGGGAGGGGCTCGGAGTAGACCCGCTGTTCCTCCACGCCAAGAGGAGCCAGTTGAGCTGGTCAGGATGTCTGGTGAGGTTTTCTGGGCACGTCCATCCAGAATCAGTTGTAAAAATGTGATCTCAATATTTAAATCTGAACATATTGAGTTGAATTTAAAGTGAAACCTAAAACTGTAGAATCAAATATGAGTTTGCCCCGTGGGGCAGCTGTGGCTACAGTGTAGCTCATCAGTAAGTGATAGTGTAAAGCACTTTGGAGTCCTCTGAATCAAAAAGGTGCTATTCCAAGTGCAGGCCATTTGTCATTTATGCAGTAAAATCTACATTTATTGAATTAGATTAAGATGTAAATGTTAAAAATTAATTTTAAGAAGTTTAATACTCAGATTTGAATCTAATGGTTGCATTCAAATATGTAGAATCAAAACTGAATATTTAGTTGATTCCAAAAAGTTAAACATTAATTGATTTGAATCTAAATACATGAAATTGAACATTAATATAGTAAATCTCAATAGTTATACTGTAAATTATGTCATATTTCACAAAAATATCACATTTTCTTCACGGCATATACATCATAACATTATTTAGATTTATATTTTGATTAAATTTGTTGAAGGAGACAAAGTCATTGTGTTTAACAGACCCAACGTGCAGATTATTGAATAACTGTCTAGTAAGATTAAAGGAAGTCCACGCCTCATGTTTAATTCAGTAAAATAAATCATATAAGTTTTACTTTGGAATCGGCGCTCCATACAGGTTTTTGAGAAATTTGGGGAAAACAATCTAATCTGTTTTTTTCTGTGAAATCAGACGTTTTTCTGTAATGTCCACACAGAGAAGACTAATGAGGAGGTGTGAGAGGATCCGGGGCAATTATGAAATTAATTAAAGCGGAGAGAAGCAGGAGGAGGTGCTAGCGCCATCTAGCGGCGAACGTCTTCGATCAACTTGTAGGATCAATGAAACAAGTGAGGGCGGGGAGGGGGGGGGGGTCAGGTGGGGAGGAAGATCATTTTCATCACCATCACCTCAGATGGCAACAGTAAAGGAAGTGTCGTTCACTTAAGAAATAAATGTTTAAATATATATATTTCACTTAAATCACCTCCGGTTAAACTATTTGCTCAGAACCGGAGAGAGAAAGACAGAGAGACTAACTCACTCCCATTTCCGGGCTGGTCTCCGGTGGGACTCGGTTCTGCTGCACCTTAGCGCGTTTCAATAGAAGATCCGGACTCCGTCACGGCGGCGCTGAGGGCGCAGGAGACGCGTCCGCGGTGCCTGCTGGGGGATTCGTGGAACCTGACTTTAGCGCGTGTGGAGGCACGAGGGGATCCGGTCGGTGCGGATCGGACCAGAACCGGACCGGAGGAGGCTCCATCAGGCAGGGAAACTTTAACTGGATCTTGTGGGTGTTGTGGGATCGGAGCAGCTTCCCCCCACTGACAGAGAGACCACTTGTACCGCCGCCACAACTGTGCCAAGAGACAGTGAAAGGCACCGGAGCGGACCCGCGCAGCATATAAATCAGCCGCTCTCCGGTTTGGCAAGGGCGAGAGAGAAGCAGCACCGTGAAGAACCGAGCAGGGACATGAGACGTCTTCCGTTCGGGGGACGGAGGACAGCAGCAGCGAGCAGGGAGCGGATGTAAAACCCACGTCTCCTCGTGTTGCCACGGGCGCGCAGGAGGCGCAGGACACGCATCGATCCGCGCTTTGCGTTTTTTTGCGCTGCGTATGTGTCGGGAGCGGAGCTGTACTGGTGAGCGGTGGGATTAAGAGGCGCTTCCACCTGAACCGAACCCTGGAAGTGTGAACCATGAAGACCGGGCTCCTGGTTCTGCTCGTTTGCTCTGCGGCATTTTTCGCAGGGCGCCGCTGCGCCGCGACGGGGATGGACCCGCCGAGCGCCGGCTTCAGCAACGGCACCAGCGGGGACGGAGGCTCCAAGAGGGACTCGAACCAGACCATGCTGTCCAGGAACAAGAGGAAGACTCTGGCCGTGGACTTCGCGGTACCCTCGCTGCTGAGATACTATCTGGCGGAGTTCATCAAGAGACCTCTGAACGGGGACTGCCAGATTTTCCGCGGCTGCTACGCGCTGCGGGCGAACTTAAAGATGCTCTGCGTTCCTTTACAGAAAACCATTTCTACTTTTGTGGACCCGAGAGCCGCAAAAGACCCGGAGAACCGGTCTGCTGAAGGACAGCTCCCGTTCATCTACCAACGGCCGCTGTCCAAAGTTCTGAACCTGGGTCTGACCAAAGCGAGCAGGAAATCCAACCAAGTGGTGGTGGAGATAGGAGAGGATATAGTCAGGACGGGCTGCGGCGGGCTGACCGTGCACGAGGAGGACCCCGTGCTCGTGCTGGAGATGGACCTCACGACCATCCTGGAGTGGTGGCTCGGAGCGGAGGGGGGCCGGCTCAGGGTCCGGCTCATGCCCGAGAAAAAGGCGCAGGTGCCCGGGATGGAGGACCGCTACACCACGGCCATCCGAGCTGCAGACCCCCGCCTGAGCCTCGAGATATCCTCCCGGGGTGAGTCCCTGACCCCCCCCCCCCCCCCCCCCCCCCCCCCCCACACACACACACACACACACACACACCACGCAGCTCAAGGTTGTGATTTAAGTTATGCTGTGATCAATTTTTCATGTCTGGTCCAGTGCGCCACAAGCGTGCGCGCTGCGACGCACAACGAGCAGCAGGAGGCGGATCCGGGTTTTTTTATGATGTTCTGATGGAAAACGATACAAACTGACGCGTGCGCGTGTGAGTCAGAGGATCGCAGCACCGAGGGAATTGGGGTTGCTTCTTTGATCCGGGTGACTTGGCAGGCTCCTGTTTCATTACTGATGCGTAAAGCAGCTCCGAGAAACGACACGAATGTTGATTCAAGTCCCAAACTTCAGTTATTTACATTGTGCTCCCCAGCTGAGCTCCTGCAGCAGCTTAGAGGTGGAAAGCTGCTCCTCTGGAGTAGAATCGAGGCCTCGCTCTTTGATAATGCAGCACAAACAAAGTCCATTTCATTAACAAACAAAGAAAAGCTTGAAATCTTCACCTTCACTGCTCTTGTTCTTGAGGAGATTTTAGGAAACTGGCTTCCTTTTTGGCTGGGCTCAAATTAAGTTGTTATCTCCAGGAAGGCTGCAGCTCTCTTTCTCGAGGGGGCTCTTCCCTTGTTGTTCTGAGCATCGGCACAATCAGTGTAATTGCTTAATCACTTTGATGAGGGAGGCTGGCCCAGAAAAACTGCTAGGATCTGTCAGACAAAGGCGAAGCTGAGCTGGAAGCTGATGGAGCCATGGAAGCAGGTGCTCAAGCAGTGTGCGCTGCCTGCATATGTTCAGCTGCACCATTCACCTGTTTCTGCGAAGAATGTACCTGGTTTGCATCTTCTTGAGCAGCCTCAGTTTGAGGAAATAGCTTTTGACATTCTCCAGGGCCGATCGAACCATGTTGCATTCATCTGGACCAAAACGCAAGCTCAGAAAATTCACATATAAGGCATGGATGTCATTATTTTATGGTTTTTCTTTTTACTGGGATGAGGTAGAACTTAATATATATGAACTTAATATAAATGGGTTAAAGTATTGTGTTTTTGTTTAACTTTGCGATACCCGTTTGCATCAGCAGGTGGCAGAATTGAGACGTTCAATGGTGATTAAAACTTTAAAATATACTTTTAGACTACAAAACTACCTTTAAAAATGCAGAAAATCAAACCTGTTGAGGATGTATGTGATATGTTTTGGATGCGGCACCTTAGAAACCAAATCATTGCATCAGTCGCATGAAGAAAGCTGAAATTACTGCTAGGAAATGCAGAGAAGAGCTGCTACGGGAGCCTGGTTTTCCAAACAGGAAGTTGGTATGCATACAAAAATGTACTTTATTCTTGTAAATGGAACTTCATGGAAGCACATCTCTGAATGTTTCTCCACACAGCAGGTGGAAATCCTAACCAAAATCATTTTCTGACACGTGCCCGTGTGTTTTGCCCTCGATCGCATCAGGAAACCACCAAACCGTGGTTGTTCAGGAAAACTAGTAATTACCTTTTACACACACACACACACACACACACACACACACACACACACACACACACACACACACACACACACACACACACACAGGATCTGAGGACCACCTCTGGAGTTCTCAGCAAGGAGTCCAGGAGCACAGCTGGGGGTGATAACAGCTGCGAGGCCGACATGGAATGATGTACAGGTAAATGAAAGGAACGCCTACGTGTCTTCAGTAGCGTGTTGCATCTCCACGTGTTGCCACAACAGCATCGGTTCTGGAAACCCACTGAAGGCGAGGAATGTTGTTATTTTAAAAATCTGCTGGTGTTGTGACGGGAGTGGGGATCTCTGCTTTTGGCTGATTCCGTTCTTTGAGTCTGAACAGAATCTAGATTCTCAATCGGGTCAATTTCCATTCAGTCCTGAACATCTGCAGCTAAATTTAGACGTGACAGGTTCTTTTTGTTCTGTCAAATCTGAAACAAACCAGAATCTGTTTCATTTACTTTTAAACTGCAGGTAAGAAATCAAGGTGCCAGGAAACACACGTGTTCAATTACCAGTTCAAATTGAGGCAATAAGATTAAATAATTATCCTGTTTTGTCGTCTTCAACAGAATCTTTGGCAGATTAATGGAATTCCAAGCGATGCATCTGTTTGACATCTGCAGCCACGTTTAGATGCTGCTCTAACATTTATGGGCGGTTCAGATGTTGCCAAAAGGACAAAATGCTCATCCGCGTGGAGAGTTTGATCCTCAAATAACTCCCGTCTGAATAAAAAGGACTCTTGATGAGATTGAGGTGATGACGACAACAAATATCCAATCCAATCCAATCCAATTTTATTGATAAAGCGCATTCACAAGGCATTACAACCAAACAAGGCGCTGTACACTAAAAATGTTGGTTAATTAAACAGGCGTTATACAAACATGTAGAACACAGATAAAAGATAAAAAGGAAATACAACAATATTCCCAAAACTAACAGCTAAAAATCAATAAGACACAGGGTGAATAAAAAATTAGAAAAACATTTTAAAAAGAACCTCAATATTATGGAAGTTGATAATTGTGGAGTCCATTTTTAAACAGTGCAGATGTAAGTGAGGTTCATAATTATGTGGTATAAGCTAGGTTGAAGTAGTGAGTTTTCAGGCGTGATTTAAAAATGCTAGCTGTTGGTGCTAGCCTCACTAGCAGTGGTAATGCGTTCCACAGCTTGGGTGCACAGACAGAGAAAGCCCTTTCTCCACGGCTTTTTAAACGTGCATTGGGAACAGCTAGGAGGAGCTTATCTTCAGACCTGAGAGCACGCGGCGGGTTGTAGTAATGGACAAGTTCACACAGATATGGAGGAGCTTGATGGTTCAAGGATTTGTAAGTCAGAAGCATAATTTTGAAGTTTATCCTGAACTGCACGGGCAACCAGTGGAGAGATTTCAGAATTGGAGACATGTGTTGTCTTCTGTCAGCTCCAGTCAGCAACCTAGCTGCTGAGTTCTGGACCAGCTGAAGTCTAGAAAGAGCTGCTTTACTGATGCCGTATAAGCAGGAGTTAGAGTAATCCAGCCTTGAGGTGATGAAAGTGTGGACCACCGATTTCAGAAGACCGACAGTCAGGATGTGCTTTAGTTTCGAGATGCTTCTTAGTTGGTAAAAACATGATTTAACTGTGTTATTGACCTGGGCATCCATCTTCAGAGCCTGGTCCATTTTTACTCCAAGGCTGGAGATTACAGAGGATACATTAGGTGAGAGATAGTTGAGGTCAGGTTGATGAGTTGCCGTGGTACTGTTAGGACTGAAAACGATTAAGTCAGTTTTGGAGTCATTAAGATGGAGGAAGTTATCAGCTAGCCATTGCTTGACCTCAAGGATACAATATAAAATATACCAACTTCAGTCACGTAATCTGGTCCAGTCTGTAGAAAAAAACTCTTTCAGGATCAAGTTTTGTATTTCACTGGTAACACGTGTGACTTTTTGTTATTGAGGAGCTCCGGTGAGTTCTCGTCAATAATCCCATCGTTCCAGATCCGATGGAGCTTTGTCTCGTTTAGAAGCTTTTCCGGGATTCTTCACACACAAACAAATGGCAGACGCACATCTTGTGGGTTATTTATAGTAAAGTTTTAATACCAAACATTAGATTTGTTAAATTATGGTCTGTATGTTTGACCTCCTTAAAGAAGCAGTGTTTTAACGTCTTGTTTCCATGGAAACGTGTAATATTTCTGAACTGCCATTGGTCACTCTTGAGTTGCACATGCATGCTGAACGTTAAAAATGCTAATCGCGTCACCTGCGTTAGCCTCAGAGCTGAAACAGATGGTCAGAAAAGGCCAGTCTCCACTTCATCACGTGGAAAATTTGTATCAATGGCCCCGCCCACCTTTGCTTGTGTCCACCCACAAGAAGTAAAGAGCCTAGCGAGTCTTGGCTAGTAAAAGCTAACAAAAGCAACTCCTCAAAACGGCAGGAGCACGCTCAGGTTTGTGTTATTAGGGAAGAAAAAACATGGTTCGTCTTTTCAGTCCAGGGTGGAAGAGCGAACGAAGTCAGTGGAAGAGTTGCTTTTAGCCAATCAGAGGTGACATGTCTACATATCATGAATATTAATTAGACTGATAATCCCCTTGTTATCCTCCCCTGCACCTGAAACAGGAGCGCCAGAGCTTTTTTTCCACAGACGGCAGCGGATTAATCTAAAAAAACGAGCAAAGTTTGTTCCGATACGAAGACGCGGGCCTTGAACACCTGATGAAAGCAGCAGCAAACGCCCCACCAGATGTGATCTCGCTCACTTTGACACGTTCATGAACTCTTTGTTGGGATGGAAAATGAGATTTAGGAGCATTTTCACTCTTTGGAGCAGATTAAATGTGCGAGGAAGATGGGTCTTCCTGTCCAACTACTTCTGCTGTAACATTTATCATTTCAAATAAAAAAAAAACAAATTCCCTCCACTCAGGAATGCTCCGCCCACCCAGCTGACCTGAACACCTGCACGCTTTAGCGTTCGTAAAATCATGTGGAAACAGAAGTAGCACCCTGGCTGATTTTCCTGCGTCGGCGCCAAACTTAAGAGGTAAAAATAGTTTCCAGGTGAAATGTTCTTCTGCATGGATGCAGTCGGCTGTGTCACGTCCCGGCAGGCCTCCTAACCTGCACGTTTAGCAGGCGGGAAGACTGCAGCAGGTTATGTCACTCCACCAGCAGGAACCTTGTTTTCCTGGTTAAAAAACGCTCGTCCACCAAAAAGTTTGATTGTAAGTCGAGAGCGGTGAGCCCACCTGGAAACTGCTCTGAGGGTGAGGGCGCTAAACGAGTGAAAGACCATAAATATCAACCGATCCGCTTCTGTAACACCGAGCGGACGAAGCCGGTGGACGGATGAAGTCTTAAATCACCAGGAAACCGTTCGTCTGGATGAGGCCTGGAGACTCGTGTCTCCAAACACGGATGTGTGAAGAGATCTTCGGCCTCGTTTTTAATGTTGTCAGAAACAAAAGTGAAAGTGATGTTTTGCCATCAGGGTGATTAACGGCGTCTCTTCCAGAGGTGCAGGCAGGAGGAGGTCAAGTCGTCGGGCGCCGGCATAATTAGATGTAGGTGTCAGTCTGGAAGTGAGAGGTTGTCCGTCTGCATTAGTTACCCGGTGGAGGACGAGTCACGACCCGTCGAGGGAGTTCCCGCTCTTTTATCACGTGTCGGTCCTCCTTCATGTGATCATTTGTCAGGTTTTGTTTACAGGTGTCGCCGGGCAGATTTAAGCAGACACTCGAGTCGTGTGACTTGAGGTTCATGGTTCTAGTCTGAATCTTGATCTGAGTCAGAAGTGAAAGGTAGGGAGACACGAAGGGGGCGTGGCCAGGTCGACTCAGCCAGCATAGTCTCTAATACTGAGGCTCAAAGAGTTGATGAGACTCAGACTTGACTCTGAGTGACTTGAACCTGGCCCTTAAAGACTCTAAACTTGGCTCTCAGACTCAGGTCTGTACTTGGACTTGAATGTGTAACATCACATTGACTTGGTCTTTAAATACCAGGGACTCGACCCAGATTTGGCTCTTAAGTACTCGAGACTTAGATTGGACCAGCCCCTTTTAATTCAAGCTTGATTCTTGACCTAAACCTGGTCTTCAGAGACTTGAGACTTGATTCTGACTTGGATCTTAAAGCCTTAAGAGTTACCTTGGACTTGGTCCTAAAATACTACAGACGTAACATTGACTTGGCTTTCAAAGACCTGAGACTTGAAGCAAATTCAGCTTGACTTTGAACCTCAAAACCTTGATACTTGACTCGGACTCAGTATTTCCAGACTTGCGACTTGGCTTTGACTTGAATCTAAGAGACTTGACCTTTAAAGACTTCAGACTCAACCCAGAGTCACAGGTTCTTATTTGGACTAGGACGTGACCTGCATGGACTTGATGCTTGACACAGACTTGGTCCACACACACTTGAGGCACGACTCAAAGCTCTGACTTGACTCCTAAAACCCTGCCACTCGACCTGGACTTGGCAATCCGATCTTTTAGACATTATTCCAATACTGACTCAACCCTCAAGAATTTATTTAACTCGGACCTGGTCAACTAGACACCAGAGTCAAACATTGCCCTTTGACTTGACTTGGACTCACATTTGGTCTTAAAAACCTCAATTCCGACTCCAGTCTGACTTGGACCTGCAGACTTTGTGGGTTCTAAGTTATTTTTAGATCACATTTAAACCCGAGTGTGACTGATAACAGAATGTTGGAACGGCGTCCGCAGCAGAATTTTAGACAGAAGCAGAGGAGACTCGTCGGTCGGGAGACTCGTCGGTCGGGAGACTCGTCGGTCGGGAGACTCGTCGGTTGGGAGACTCGTCGGTTGGGAGACTCGTCGGTTGGAGCAGATTTTTAGTTTCATACAGAAACAAACTCGTGTTTCAGCTGCTGGATGTTGACAGAGTCGCTGTTAGAGTCGTGAACGATGATTAGAATGTGTTTCTACAAGGCACTGCTGTTTACCTGAGAGGCGTGCACACACACTTGATCCCCAAACACACACACCGCGCGCGCGCGTGTGTGTGTGTGTGTGTGTGTTTGCTCGTCATTTGCTGAGTCTCTCTTTACTGAACACATCTTCTTGTTCAGTTTCACCCTTTAAAGAACGTCCTTAATTTAAAAACTGCTGATTTAAAAGCCGTCTGAGCTGGACCGGGGGTCTGCAACCATCCAGAGATCCGTTTCTCTCCTCTGTCCAGCAGAACGTGAAAAACCAACAAGTCGCTTCGCTCGGGTGCATTAAACTTATAACGTTTGAGTTTTAAAAGCTGCAAAGTCCCAAAATCTAAAGTGAGACCAGGCTGGGTCTCAGTGATGAGCCCTGGATCCAGCCTCATGCCGGGTTTTCGGGCTGAAAAGGTTCTGATCTTTGGGAACTCGGAGCAATGATGAAACTCAGAGAAATAACTTCTCTTGTTTTAACTCTTTAAACAAGATTTATGCTGTTTTTCCTGCATCAGACACATTCTCCTTCCTCGATCAGTGTCACCAACTTCCTACTCCTTTCAAAATAAAAGCCTCCAACATGCATTCTCTGTCTTTCTGCATTCCACCTCCAAACACGCTAACATTTTCCATTTTTCTGCGTGATAACACACGTGCCTGCCCTCCAGTGAGACAAACAACCAGTGGAACCCAGGGTGACTTTACCACCACGGCCTGTGGGAATCAAAGCTCTAAACTGAGCTGTGTGCTTTGGCCCTCTGGCTGACATCATTAATGAGAAATACTCCCGAACAAGAGAGAGGAAAACAACGCTCAGCGGGGGGTGATAAAGGGCTCAACTCCACTTTATTAACCTCTACTATGTTCTCCAAGTGGCGCCGTAAACAGGCTGCAGAAGAATCATTAAACGATCTGGAAGCTGAAGAACGTGGGGACCTCTGCTTCATTAACCTGCGTGGAGACGCTCGTCGTGGCGCCATTAGTGGAGAGCATCTCGATAAACTCGCCGAAGCCTCGAAGTCGGAGAAACCAGAGGCCTGAGAGGAGCAGCTGTGTGTTTTACAGCTTCTCCTCCTCGTGTTTGCCCCTCAGATTTGTCACACACACACACACACACACACACACACACACACACACACACACACACACACACACACACGCTCATAAATTCTTGCATCTGTCGTTTCCTTTGAGAGGCTTAAAACGGACTCCCGGTGCGTGGATCTTCTCGCTGTCGGGCAGATGTAAGGGTTTCTCCTGCACCGTAAACGGAGTCTACAGTAAATTTGTTTTTTACTCAGATTACACGCTCACTACTTTGTTTGAAGAGAGTTGCTCGTGGCTGCTTTAGAACAACTCGCTCCTTGAGAGACGAATAAACCTAATTTTCCGTGTCCTGGATGCTTTTCTCTTGTTTACTGACAAAGTGTTCGGTTTAACCGCCTCCAGAGACGCGTCACACCTCAGAAAACTTTCATTTTTATCTCACATAACCATAAAAACGTCAGAATATGAATAAGTGAACAACTAAAAGTTGGTTTCATTTAATTTTCAGGACTATCTGAGCTGTTTTTTCCCACCTGCTTTTCAAAATAATTAATTTGGAGGCGTTTAATTTAAATTAAAGGAGCAAAGCTAGTAATTATTTATTTATTTGAGGTGTTTGGAATTTGCACGTTTAATTTTAGGAGCATTTTTGTACAACATGAACTCTATTTATTTATTTATTTATTATTTATTTATTTATTTATTTATTTTTGCATCTTTAATTCATTTGGAGCAACAAGGAAAGACATTTTAGACGAAGTTCAATAAAAGGTGTAACGGGAGCAGTGGTGCCACAAAAACATCTTTGTACGGGGGCCCAGTGAAAGTGTTGCCAACATGGTTCCTCTGGTAACGCCACATTACGTCCAACGCACGTACCTCAAATTAGAGAAACACAAACGTTTAAGGAAAAAGAGCAAATTTATTTCCTTATTGTCATTTAGAGCATGTAAAATTTGTTTACCGGGGTAACCATGCTCTATACCTGTCAAATACACCTGTTGTTGTTGTTGTTATTGGGGTTTTTAAAGGGAGATTATGGAAGTCTGACAGCCAAAACATGTATAGAAATAATAAATGTCTTCTTCATACGTTCTCCTGCAATGCCCTGGTCCTGTAGAATGAGCCCTGGCATTTTTACTGTGATTGCCTGTTTTTCTGTAAAATCACAGAAAAAGAGAGATGCTCGGGTCGAGCAGGCTGCTTCATGCGCGTTCACGCTCAGGCATCGCCCGTAGCATTTGCTATCCGTAGCTTTAGCAGCAGAGAGAGAGGCAGTGCCACTTTGTCGCTGTTCCTAACGCCTAGTGACAAAGCTAGCTACATTTCTGAGGACCCTTAGCTACTTTCTGTAGAACTTTCTTCTAGATATTTCCTGCAAATTAGCAACAAAACAGCCATTTTCACTCCGAACCGTTCTTTGGTTTCACGTTGTTTCAGCTGTCATCAAGGATATAAATGCTACAGATACAAAAGACGTCACTGACGCTTTAGCTCACCTGGTAGGATGTCTGACTCTCATGCAGAAGACCTGGGTTTGATTCTGGATGTGAACATAGTTCATTTAGAGTTTCTTTTTTACATTAATGGTATTTTTTTTTACAGTAAGATGCCCAAATTTTTTATTTGAGACTCGCCGAACGGCATTGAATTCACAGATAAAAAAGATGTGGGTTCAACTTTCATTTTGGAACAACTTTTCAAGCAAGGGAAGGGAATGATCTGAGCATGCAGGAGGACTGACCCATCATAAACCTTTGTCGGCTGTGCTGAAGAGAAAGGTACAGAACCACATTATTTTATTAATTAGCTGCGTGTTCTCCTGTCCTCTGTCCTCAGGGCCACACACACACACACACACACACACACACACACGGGACTGTCTCAGCTGTTATTTTCGTTAAGGAGTGTGCACGTACAGCATGCGTGCCTCGTGCACGAGCCTACTATTGAAGCTGCCGTTATGCTTTTGGCCTGAGGGGGCAATCGCGAGCATAAAAATTCAAAACTCCATCAAGTCCTTTTAACCAACCAGTAACCCATCTGGTTAAAGGGTTAAACGCGGTTTAGTCTCAGGATTAATAAACGAAGGAGTATTAGGATCATTTCGCGCCTCAAACCTTTTCATCGGTGGAGGACGCTGCTGAGGATGTGAAGCTTTGACAAGAAATGCGAAGCTTTTGGTGCTCCCTAGTGCGAGTCGTTCAGAAATCTCAGTTTGGATTGAATCCTAAGAGATTCTACCTGGAAGACCGAGTGGAAACGGATGGCTAGCTTCAACAACTGCAGGAGGAAATGAGAAAACCGAGAAATCCTGCGAGGTTTGTTTTTATTCCGGCTGATTTTCTGTGTGTCGGGTTTTTATTTCCCCCTTCTGGGCCGCTGTAGCTGCTGTTTCAGGGCCAGAGTGACTTGTCATAATTAAGGGGAAATAAATCCTGCTCTCTAGTAGGAAATCCTGGGGGGGAACATCAGGTCATTTGTCTGAGAGCTGGAGCTCACGCTACAACTGGGTTGTGCTGCATGATGTGCTGTGAGTGAGCCTACGGGAGCAGGAGGTTTCTGCTGTTGGTTTCCAGCATGTTGGCTCCTTTAGCTGCGGCGTTGTGATGTTTGACACGTAGGACAGAATCAAATTCTGCTGGAGTCGTTTCAGTTTCACTGCTTGTACACCAAATATTCTGCTTTCACTCCTCAGGAGGAATCTCGGGATGTGCGGGGGGAAAAAAGGAAAATAATCCTTTATCCAGAGAGAGAGACCACTGGCTGCAGAGAAAAGAGCTTTTATTTTGGTAGTTTTGGACCAAACGTTCCAGTTTCTTCCATGATGCCTCAGCTGGGGTGTGTGTTCTGAGTCACGTTGGTGTAAACAAACTCTTCTCAGGGTGTGAAGCGCCGCCGTCCACCTGTTGACCTGTAATTCAGTCCTTCCAGGGGAAAGGCTCCGGTGGCGCAGGAGATGGTGGCGTGGCGTCGCCGGGAGCGTGTGTGGAGTCCAGGTGATCAATGGGACTCCTGACATTTAAAGCTTGTATCAATCAGCTGCTAATGAGCAAATCGATGAGGAGTCAGAACCGCACGCCACTTTATTATTTATGCATCTCTAGGATCACTTCACTCAAGGAGCTTCCTTCCTTCCGTCAGCTGGGTGAACTCGTGAGACCCGTCCTGCCGATCGATGCTCCGGGTTGCAGCCACCCGATTTACTGGATGGAGGCAAAACTCCGATTTAATTCTCCCTTTCTGAGTGAATGATGAGACGTTTGTGCCACAGAAGCTTTGAGCCGCGACAGTTACAACCATGCCCTCACCGACACGTCCCCTCGCACGGCAGGAAGCGGAGGCATTTCTGTTCCAGAGGCTTTGAGTTAAGAAAACGGCGATTGTTGGCGTCGCGCTGTCCAGTGGAGATGGTTGAAAATTAATGCATTTTAATGAGCTGCCCTCTGAACCTGCCCAGATTCATTTGTGACACTGGCACTCGACGATGTTGCCGTCAGCGTAACGAGACAGCTGATTCGCCTCGACTTGAAGAAGGTGAGGAAATCTTCCAGCCTGAGTGTGTGAAGCAGCGGCATCAGCTCCGGAAACGCAACCGCGTCCCCAAAAGACGAGCTGGTGGCGTTTAAAACATTTCCAAAAATCACAAAATCTCTTAGAAGAAGGAGCTGGAAGTCTCAAGGTGACTTTGTGCCATGATTTCCTCTAAATTAGCACCTCTCCCCCGATGTTTTAGATATTTACGCCACTTCTTTTACAAGCGCTGCCTGGCTGATTAATGGCGGTGCTGGGAGGAAGGCCTCGGCGCGGTGTTGGGTTCAGAGCAGCTGAGTGTGAGGCTCACACCTTCAGATGCCCCACTTCCATAATGAGAGGAGTAAATAATGTGCATAAATCAGCGGTCGGCCTACAGGAAGTCGCGGCCCTGGGATGAGCACATCTGTATTTGCCGGATTAAAGGTCACGGTGCCAGAAAAGATCCAATTTAGAACTTTTCTGCTTCTGTAAGCAAACACGACTCGAGTTTTAGGCAAAGAGTGTGAGGAATCTGTAAACCACCCGAGGTGATTTACGGTAAAGTTGTCATGGAAACGCTTTTTGCTTTTCCTCTTGGTCACATTCCTGTTGAAGTGTGAGAAGTGCGCATGTCCCTCTTCATGGAGGGAAGAGCACGGGCTCGAACTTGGCTTTGTCTCGTCAGCTCCAGTAAATCTGATCAGGCGACCTCGGCCCGGCGCCAGAGAAATTCAGATTTCAGCATTTTTTATCTTTATGGGGCAGAATTTAAATACGACTCCCACTGCGGGATGAGTCATCGGCATATTTTTACTGATTAGTGAGGAGACGGCTCCGGGTGAACACGAAGAACGGTTTCAACTCTCATTTTTGTCTGTAGAAAGAAATAGTTTTGAGGGAATTTTCCAGATATGTAAAAGTTGATTTCTTGTTTTTAACAGCGCCAGTTTCAAGATGGTTTAATAGATTGATAAGCTAACGGCTAGTCAGCGTGAGGCCAGGACCGAAGTTGATCTGAAAACAACTCCAGTCTCAGGCATATATAAACTTTATCTCTGCGGTGAATTTTACATTTGGTTATGCTTTCAAATGCAGCTGAAAATGCTAAACAGGAAGCGCTAACAGCTAGCTGCTGCTATTAGCTAAATAACAATCTAATTTGTAAAATTGCAAAGAAATTTAGTTTTAAGGAACCCACTTCAGTCGCTTGTGTTGCTGTGATTAGACGTTACGCCAGAGCCACACTGGAGGCATCAGCGGTGCGGAACGGTTGACTCGTGTGCTTCACAACGTGTAAATCCACACCGGGGGGGGGGGCTCAGCCGCTGAGCGCTTCTCCACCGTCCTCCTCGCTGGACTCACGGCATCACAAAATCCCTCGATTTCAAAAGTTAGTTCAAGCCATCCAGCATTAAACCAAAAAGAAAACAAAGATCACGTTTGGGATCGCTTTAATGTCATTCATGTTTCTCTCCACGGCCGGGATTAAAGCCATAAAAACACGCCGTTGCACTTCTCAAGAGACACTGGTAGAAAACACGCCGTCAGATTGCATGTATAGACATAATCTACATAAATAAGAAATCGAATCTCTGCACTAGACTTTTATTTTGACAGTTTCCGGACGTTTTACACCGATGGCATGTGTGATTTCCTGCCTGGCCCTATGTAAATTGTGGAAATTCATGCATCCCTGAAGCAGAACATGAAAACAATAGAGTCCAACCTTAACTTTAGCTGCGCGGTGAGGCGAGCTGCTTTTGGGTGGCCCCTGAAATGTTCTGCACCGCAGCTGGGTCCGATCGCCCCGTAGACGTTCCACTGCCATTCCGCGTCGCTGATGCCTCCAGGATTCATCTTTAGCTCATCAGTCGAGTCAGGGTCCCAAACTGAGGTTGTTCAAAAAGCTATGAACTAGAAACATGAATTTTTACAGCATTTTTACAGAAAACCATCAAGTTTTCTTGCCTCTCTTTTTTCTCCTATCACAAAATACACGAATAATCTTGTTTTAAGTATTTGTGCATCTGCCAGAACAAGCAGATGAAACTGCTTCTCTTCGCCAGCAGCAGTTTGTTTCTTCTACAGTAAGAAACTCGCATAACTCCAGAAATTACCTCAAACTGGGCGAACCTTTCAGCTGCACCATGAGCAACCGTGGTTTCACAATCAGTCTTCTGAAGCTAATTTAATTATTTTCACTCCGGGTTTTCGCCGGAACCTGGAGTGAGCTGGATGCTGTTCTCTCTTTTTGTTTGAGTAAATTTCAGTCTAGTTGTTTTGGTAAAAACACAAAGATGTGACCATTCCTGCAGCCCAGCTGCAGCGCACCTAGTTTGTTTGACACAGAACTGAACGCAGCTTCCTGTTTGAATCCAGACCCAGATTATTTTGGTCCTTCTGAGGATTCTTGACCAATAAAGAATGATTTAAATCCATCTTGAGGATGAACTGTCTCGGTTGTGCTGATTATTATTGTTTTTTAAATAAAGAAAAGTGTCCAGACCAAAAAGAGTGTTTCACTGCAGAAATCAATGCTAAGTCGATCCTGAAAGGCAGTGGAGAGAGTGGACCTCCGACCTTCGGAGATGGTTTTGTTTGTTGTTTTTGAAGGTCTGTGCTGGGAACCTGCAGGGGGTTTGTCTGTTTGTGATCTCCACTGCCAGCCATGTTTTTGTTGTTTTTACATCCAGCATCATTAAAACATGAGTATGTCCTAGAATATCTCCAGTTATTATAAAAACGTCTGTAAATGTTGGCAAAATGTAATCATTTCAATAATTTGACACACAAATCTCTATTAACGTGTTTAATCTGATGAAACAGGACAATTCTGTATTTGTTTTCACTGATAATTACCCTTTTTTGCTTGAAATATTCAGTAACGGATGTAAGTGATCCCGGGCAAGCCCCCACTAACGTTACACGTACACGCATTTTAACTGGTCAAATGAAGCTCGATCCACTCTGCCCACATAATGTTAGTTAGAAGTGAATTCACAAACATAAACAATGAGTCTCAGCCAAAATTATTATTACATCTGCAAATAACTTCCAAATTTAATACAAAACAGTAAAAAGGTAGCAAAGAGACAAACAAAAGCAGAGTGTGCGGTTAGAGAGATGAGTCCTTCTGGGGACACACTGATACGGATATTCATCCACAAATGGACAAAGGTGCAAAACAACTCGTCATTATGGAAGCTAGACCATCTAAGTAGTGTCTTTTTCATCTCGCTACAACATTCGGGTCCGATAACGAATCCAGACTGTTTCCTGAGTCTGGGGGTGTCTCACACACCTTTAAGGTCATCGGTGCCATTGGCTCATCCTTGGTTTTTACGTTTCAGTCTTAATCTGACCAGTCCGTGTTAAGCTGCCCGGAGAGCACGGCGCGTCAGAGGGGAACTCCGCCGACATTCACCTGGAGTTAAAAAGCCGATGACAAATGTGTCGGGGTTGCCGTAGACCGGCAGCTTGGCAGCCTTCGAAGAGCGGCGTTGAGTGCTCTCAGGCCACATCCCAAGCTCCCTTTATGATCTGTAATGGGATTGTTGAAGAGCGCCAGCAGCATCCTCATCACAGGACAAAACCCTCTTAATGGGATACGATTCGCCATGAAAGGCCAAGGAAGAGCGGTTTCTCACTGAACCCACTTATCCCCTGAAACCTTCATACCCACTCACACACACCCCCGCCACTGACCTCTCCAATTGACAGCTGGAGTGTGAATCCTGCCCTGATTTTCCCCCTCTCTCCTGCTGTTTCTGAGCCGTGGTTGGGTGTGTGCTCATGTGTTTGGAGTGTGAACAGAGAGATGTAGAGGCAGCAGATCAGAGCCATGAGAGACTCTGTTTGTGGCTTATTGAAGCTGCAGCTTGCTTGGTGGGCTGGATTGACTCGGGGGATGGTAGTGCAACATGTTCAGCTGCTGAAATCACTGGGAGTGAATACAGAACAGTTTCTGTTGATTTTGAGCTCAACAATGCCTGGAGATGGTTCATCTGAGGTGGAGTACAGGAAAGTTGAAAGTGCAGTCGTGGCGCTGCCCCTGCTGGTTTTCCTTGACTCTAAGTTGAAGCGTGTCGGTAAGGAGTTCAAACGGGCCAGTTGACTTATTAAAGGGTTCATTATCTGTAAAAGTAGTCAAATTAATTTGTAAAATTTTATGTGGATTAAAATTTTAAACCTCGTTGGGCTTCTTTTTTATTTTGTATTCTTTAGTTTAGCAGGTGCTCACCGTTACGTCCCAAAGAAATTCTCTGCACAGCTTCGTTTTAGAAAATGGGACGAAAACTTTAGTTTTAAAGCAAAATCTTAAGTAAATAATTATTAATGTGATAAATTTGCACAGAAAAAATTACTTTGCGCACAACAAACGCTAAAAAAAAAATCCTGACGTTAACAGTGATGACTAGGCTAAGCCAATCACCAACCAGCATGACTTGATTATCATGGAGCATGCTAACAAGCTCACACGGGTAACCTCGTAAATATCTTGTTTTTTATGTTTTGCTGAGTTTCTGCGTGATCAAAGGCGGTAAACATGCCAACAAATGGTTTTCATGCTGTTAAGCATTACCAATAAACTACGCATCTAAGGTCTTTATGTCAATTCATGGATAAAGGTTCGTGAGTCATCTGGTGCTTCATGCAGCTGAAGCTATCCTCCTGAGGGCTGAACTATTTACCTTAGCAGCTCAACAAAGATGGCGCTTACCCCGGTTTCACACGGCAAGCATCAGCGGAACGGAACGGCAGCGAAGCGGCACCGCTTCAAATACAATCCAATTATAGTCTATGGAGTGTTTCAAACCAGCCGCAGTGTCCCAGAAGCGGCACGCCGCGCCGCTAAAGATAGGATCAAGTTCTATTTTTTCCACGAGCCGCTTCTGGGAAACGTCAATTTCCGCAGTTCACAAAGTGCGAGACAGGAAACCACACGGTTTCAGTGTAAAATCCCCAGTTATTTTCAAAATAAAATGCAACGTTGCGATGTCATATATAACTTATGTCAGCACGTGTGGCCGAACGGTTTTGTTAACCACCAGTTTCTTTCGAGAAGTGCAACGGTGTGATTCCTCGCGGGGGTTGTGATCTCTCGATGAGGAAGGTGTCGGAAGTCTCGAGGGATTTTAGAATCTCGCGGGTGCAGCGAGGCGCAGCGAGCAAGCCACGCCGCGGCCAAGACTCTCCCGGTGTGAAAAGGACCGCTTCGAAGTTCGCGAGTGAGCCGCTCCGCTGACGCTTGCAGTTTGAAACCGGGGTTAGGGTGTTTTTTTAACATAAACTCCTCATTATTCTGTGTATTTCTTTTCTATTTAGTACCGAGACGATGCGTTTGTAATGACGTGATTGGGTGATGAACGTCTTGCTGCAGTTTAGGAGGTCCCTCTGCAGGTTTGTGTCTGTAGGAGCTGCTTTGCTGCTCGGGCTCATGCAGTGAGGTGGAGCGATACGTGCATGTGCTGCTGTTGGATTTAAACGGATTGTGAGAACAAGCTGTCTGTGCGTGATGTGACGTCAGTAACACAACAGGGGACACTGACCATGCACCTGAAGTTATAATAGAATCCTTCAGACTGAGTCCTTCATTCCTTTTTCACGCCGTGCCCACAATAACTCATCAGGGCTTCGACCTTCAGCACAAACCTGCCTTTTCTACAGTCGGCCTCCATCCACTAGATTTTTCTCCTGCTAACATGATCATGTGAAAACCAAAGAACCTTTGACCAACAACAACAACAACAATAATAATCACAATAATAATAATATGGGTTTCCATCTTGGGGGTAAATTAATCTGATTTTAAAGATTCGATCAAGGAAAACTTGACACTTTCATTAAGTTTTCAAGGACCAGTTTCCCTAGGAAACCGTTTTTACTCGTTGTTTTTTTTTTCAAATACGATCAGTCGACCACGCAGGCTAAATGTGAAAATAGTCTTCTACCCTGTTTCCTGCATTAGCCACCAATGGAAAATAGACGGTGAAACGCTTGGATCAGATAAGCCTGTGACGTTAGCACGTCATAATGTCAAGTTGGTTTTGTGTCCAGGAAACAACAGGGCTAGTGAGAGCTAAGCATTAGCAACTCCACCACACAGCTGAACCCCTCCAGGCTCGTGCTGTTTGTGGAGATAAAACATCAACGTTGCAGAGCTAAGAGTCAGTGGTAGAGCCGTGTTGCTGTTAGCCAATCAGAATCCAAATCCTTCAGCTCCACTCTGCCGTGGCTGACTTCTCGTTCCTGAAACAGGAGCGCCAGAGCTTTTTTCCATTGATATGAGCTACCTCACTTACCGCTTCCCTTTCCTCCTGCGGGATGCTAAGGTGTGTGATGTTTTTGTCGCAGGCATAATCTGCAAAGCTGGGATTAGATTGAAAACTGCATCCTATTTGTAGGAAAATGTATTTAGTTTATCCTCTAGATCAGTGGTTCCTAACCTGGGGGTCCCGACCCCCAGAAGGGGACGCCAAAGCCTCTCAGTGGGTCGCCAGGACCTCGCCACTTTAAGGGGTTAAAACTTCATTTATTACTTGTTTATAGCCTACATTTTGCTCCCATTTTTTTCATGAGTGAAAAGTTTACTGATATTAAGACAGGAAATAATTAGTACAGAAAAAGTAACACACTTTTAAGAACATTTTGCTCAGCTCACTGTTTTATTTTCAAGTGTCAAAAGTTCATTAAAGATAGGACTGGTTGATTAATCACAGCGTTTACAGTTAATAATCTAGTATAAACAGTAATATACACATTTAAGTACATTTTGCTCAGTGTATTTTTTATGTGTCAAACGTTTATTGAAAGGAATGATTGATTTATCAGTGTTTACAAGAAACAATGTGTTCAGAAAAGTAAAACAAACTGTCAAGCACATTATGCTCTGTTTGGTTTTGTTAATGACTTTGTTCTGTACTGGAGCCTACTATTACTGTTATCTATTGAATCAAAGCATATTACAATGTGCTTGAACAATTTTATCATTTCTTAATACTGTTTGTACTGGAAGAGAGAATGGGAGGGGGTCGTCAAAAATTTTACTGGTAAAAAACGGGGTCCCTTGGGAAAAAGGTTGAGAACCACTGCTCTAGATTACCCGTCACTGGATTACCGAGAGCCTTCACCGTCGCTCTCTTACTCTCCTCTATATTCATGGTTTCTATTCATTTATTCACCTTTTGGTTTTTGCACATGCAGCTCTGTCACATTTGCACCAAGATGCGTACAGACAGAAAACACCGATCAGCGCTTCAGTGGTGCCAGCTGGACGACCTCAGGCTGACCTGAGTGCCCATGAAATCAAGTCCACGTGTCGACACGCACCCTGCACGTTCTACAACCAAACCCCGACGCCGGGAGTTGTTGTTGTGATGCCGAGGAGTTATAAAAATGTGTATTTGTGCAGAACGAGCATTGCTTCTTGTATAAAGGCTGGGGGAGGGGTCGATTGCAGAGTTTCGCTGACCTGCAGGTACGCTGGCGGGGATGAGGACCTGCTCTTATTGGGAGAGTTTGCCCTGATGCCGTCAGTCACTGCAGGTGGAGGCTGCTGCGGCTCAGCAGGGAGCCTCATCAGCCTCAATCATCAGCATCATGAGTGCCACTTCTCCTGGCTGTCTTTTGGTGTACATCTCTAAATGAGATAAGCTGTGATTATCCAGATGTGGAGACATATGATGTGTTTTCATCTTAAACAGCCAGAGAGCATTTCGTTCCATCAGTTAAAAGAAATGGAGGTCAGACGTGTTGAAAAAGACTCAAGTCTCTTTAGAGTCCTCTGTCTGGGCGAGTCGCTGGTGACACGAGGGAAAAACAATTCGATCTTTCCTTCTGGTTTTGGCGTCTGAACAACAAGCCCGAGCCGACTGTCACGTTTGCTGATTCATGCTGGGAGTGGAGGCGAAGCTGCTGACTGACGAGTCTGAGAGGGACCTTATCTGTCACCTCGCAGGCTTTTCATCACAGAAGCGCTTCATCGTTGGAGGAACAGGGGCGGCTGTGCTTCAGAAGACGAAACAAAAACAGGAGAATCTGGTTTTCTTCACAGACTCTTCAAAGTTGCATCAGTCATGTGGCGCGGGTCTTACGTCTGACAAGTCACACTGAGGCGATGAGTTATGAATTAGGTGGTGTAGCGCTGCTTTAGGTTTGAATTTATCACCAAAACCCCGTTCTGGTCGTTCAGCCTCACTGGTGCTGGTGGACATCCGATGTGGAAACCGGACCGGTGAGACGGGAGCAGCGACGTGCAGCTGGAGTCGAGGACCCGGAGGGAGACGCCGGGTTTCTCTGCTTGTCGTTTTAACTCGAGGCCAACAGCTTCTCGACTTTGATGCGTCTTGAAACACAAACTCGTCCCTCTTTGGCTTCAGATGCTTTTCCTCGCCTTCCTCATTTGGCTTTGCAATATTTACTGCAGAGAGCTCATTAATGGCTCTGCAGGAACCAACAGAGGCAGTTTGAGATTAAAAGGAGCTGAAAGGAGGAAAAACAGCCCAGGTTTCACTGTGGCACCAACACCGCAGGACCCGCCTCACTGCAGCGTTGCTCATCATTCTAACGGTGATTTAAGGATTTTAATGCAATTATACAATTAACAATATTGTTGCAACAAAACATGAAACATTTCTTTAGTAAAAAAGCAGCTTTTGTTTGTAGATAGTAGTGTGTGGTAGTCAGCGAGACACCGGACCTTTGAACAAAAACAAATTTCTCAGAAAGATGCTTGAGGTGGTCTACAGAGTAAACATCTACGTTTGTGATGAGCTGGGACTCGGAGAAGGTGATGAGGGTGACTACAACAGCTATCATGTTTGTGTCGGCCATCTTTAATTGGATTAACCCTAATCAGCTGCAAACGTTCATCCAGACGCTCGTTTCTGAAAGTTTCATTAAAAGCTGACGTGTATTTGATGAGAGTTTTGATTAAAAACAGAAACAATAGGAACAATCAATTAAAAACAATAAATCAGCCCCAAAAAAAGTCTTTAGAAACGGAATAATCAGATTACTTCCTGTAACAGGAAATGATCATCCTTCAGAAGGAAGTTAATGGTTTAGAAAATCCTCTTTATTTGGTTTGAACTGGAGATTGTTTACATCTAATAACAGCAGGATGTCATCAGTAAACATTGTTTTGCTTGTTTTGATTATTATTTAGGAGGCGGCAGCATGAAGGACGTCCGAAAAGCCGCAGCTGCTTTTCCTGCTGCCACGAGTTCAGCTGCATTAATTCAGCAAGATCAGATGTTTATTTTTTATTTTATTATTTTTTTATTTAACTGAACTGGAAGGATTTCACCTTTTAAAAATATGAATGACGGGTATTTTAACCCTCGATAAAGCATTGTTGTTTTCGCAGTAGTTTTCAAGCAATAACTGGGGAAGAACTAGTAAAATTAAAACATTTGGAAATTTTAGAATAAAAACTTTAAAATGTTATCTTTACTTTAATATTATTTTTAAAAACAATAAAAAAGGAAAACAAACCATTGACGATCACAGTCTAGGGAGACAGTTTTTCCCACACAAGCGATGTCAAATCTTCTAAAGGTGACGGCTAAAATCACCAAGATGAAAGTCGTGCAAAATGCCAAATAATTTTATGGTGATTTATTTTTTTGTACGGCTCAAAATTAGGTAAATTTTTAAAGTTTTTTAAAATCATTGATCTAAGTCAGCATCCACCTAGACGGATGAAATTGTACCTAAATGGCCCCGGAGCCTCCATTTTGGACACCGATTATAGAGTTAGTCTTTCTGTAGAGATCACAGCCTAGGGAGACAGTGTAAACAGATTCATTATATCATAATCAGACTTTTATAAACGTTGATTTAAACTTTTGTGGCTTGTGAAAGCTTGATCTGACTGCTGTTTTGATGAACCGTAGTTTCAGACATGACCAGGATTTATAAACACCGGTTGTTTACGTTGGAAAAACAACACACCAACTTTGTAAACATTATTCTTGAAACTCGTGATATTCCTGCTAATCTGACTTGTAATGCTCGTTCCAGTGAAGGATTTCGTCCTAAAATAAATAAGTTAAAGTGAATTTTAAACACGATGCTCAGGACTTTTTCGTTGGTCGTTGGCTTCTCTGAGTCCGCCTCCATCTCCTGCTGAAAGGGATTCTGCCGGAGACGGACCATCCGACTCTGCATCCTCCCCCTTAAATTCATTCATTCTTCATTGCTGCCTGTTTGTTGCTCATTTTTCATCAACCGATCCCAACAACCCTATTATGAGATTAAAAACACTGGCTTCCCTAGTTTATGGTCTCTGCTGGCCGTCTGGTGGAAGATTAATCTCCATTCTTGTTAAAAACTTACAGCAATAAAAGCGATCCATTCACGGTGATTTATGCAGCAAACGCTCTCGTATGTCTCCGTAAACAAACACGATCCGAAGGCCCCTCCGTTAGGAGCCGAGCCAAAACACGGCGATGATAAATGTGTACACGCGTGTGAAATTAACAAACTTCCTGTTTGGTTTTAAACGTTTTTGCACTCGTGCCAAGTTCAGGTCCGTGTACGTTAAACGGGCTGAAACACGCATGAGCCACCTCCAGCGTCAGGGCGGTTAGTGTGGAAGTTCAAGCAGGAGGAGCCGTTTGAGCCCAAACATCAAACCCTGCAGCCGTCTGTCTTAAACGCCGTTTCTGTTCCACGAGAGCAGGAATCAACGCCAACCCGGAGGAGGAGAAAGAAGCAGGGACACAAATGAAAGAGCGTCTGAGGCAAAAGACCCGAGCTCTTATTCTGATTAAACATTAGAGGCATCGGGAGGGGGGGGGCTTTAATGGATGAATGCTATTGGCTCAGGGAGACGGCAGAAAGGTGAGTTTTTGTCTCTTTGACCCAAACGTGAAATGTTTTTCAGAGCCGAGTGAAAGGAGACGCTTTTATAAAAGCCATGAAAGAACGCGACGCGGCAGTTGCTCGGTTGCTAATGGATACGTCTAACAACAAAAGACAGTAAACACAACCAGGAATTAGTCTCCTACACGCTCAGTTCATACCGCTACAATTAATGATGGACTACATCGAAACAAAGGGACACATTTATAACCCGCACTAGACTCCGAACAACGTGTGCATTTATCATCATTTAGGCGTTGGTGTGTAGAAATGTTTATAAAGAACATTTCATTATTAGGATTTAGAGGAGCGAGAGAGCGAGCTGGAGTTCTTATTAAAACACACAAACAACTGGAAACAGGACTGCAGACACTCATTATCGGTGATATTTGAAGCAGTTTGGAAGGTAAATAAGTGAAAGCAACCAAATCAAAGCTGATATTCCTGTTTTAACCATTTAACCCTTTGATGCATGAATTATGAAATCTTCAACCATGATTTTTGTAACAACTTTTTCATTCATATTTAGGTGTGAATGAAACAAATTTCAACAAATATTTTTTGTAAAATTTTATAATTTACAAATAATTTATTACATGTCCACTTCAGTGGGCAGCGTGCATTCTGAGCATGAAATATGTTGGCTTGACTCACTGAAGTCCAAATGGAGGGGCTCAAATGCAATAAAGTCTTCAACAGCTGTGCTTAATGGCAAAAACAAATAACAATTTTGAGTACCTGTGCACTGTAGCTACCATCATGCATCAAAGGGTTAAGACCCCTATGATGTAATAATTGACCAGATCTTTGGTAAAGTGTCTCTTGATGAGTTCTTAAGGCGCTCATTCACCGTTTTCCTTTAATTAGCTGTGGTCTCCAGCATGTGTGGGAATAAAAGGTCTTGTGTTCCTGTTTCATTTCCCTCTGGGATTAATAAAGTGTCTTTGAATTGAATTGAAGTACCAGAAATGATCCACTTATCTGTCAGTGGTCTGGCTAGCCAGACTCTGGTCGTACGACTTCTTCCTGTTTCTAGAGACTCCGCCCATTTTGAGTGATGTCTCCCAACAGCTTGCTCTAGATAAGTGGTGTCCATCCCTGGTGATTTGAGTCATTTCTCTGCTCCAGCACACCTGATTGTGTGGTTGAGCCACCAGTTCTGTTGGTCTCGATGCTCCACAGAAGCCCGTTAATCACGCGACACGACATTTCCCCGAAAACGGCAACAAAACAAATCTAAGGCTTAAACTCGCTCGGCTTGCACAGATCGCCGTCATTGGCATGTTTGCAAACGTTACCAGCTGGCTGCATAAAACAAATCATGCATTCAGCTCTGATGGGAGGCTTTTGGGAAGGTACTTTCGCCGCTGATGGTTAAGTGTACGCCAAGCTCGTTGGATTCCAGAGCTCACCGCCTTAGGTTCCCGCCATCTGCTCCATCCCCATGGTCGCCAGGCGGTCTGGAGCCAAAGGTCGGGCCAGTGTCGGTACAGGATCTGCTCGGATGCAAGATCAGCTCGGGGTCCGTCGACTGCCGAAGACGTCAAAGTAGTTGATTGGCTGAACATGAACCTCACGGAAGTTACGTAATCACGTTACGTTGGTCCAGGCAAATCTTTCTGTTGGAAAGATGGACAACTTTTACAAAGAAATCCATCATTACCTCTTTGAAAATACACTTTTAGCATAGAGCTGCATGTATATTAGAGCTGAACGATTAACTGCATGTGCAATTAAATTGCGATGTGACAAAAGGAGATTTTCTAATCACAACGGCTGCAATTTGGCAGCGAGTGGTTAGCGCAATGCTAATATTTATTTATTTAGCTTATGTTTTTCAGGAGGATAAACTGCTTGAGATGTAACATCTCGTTTTCGAGCAGGTCCTCCTACAACACAACCGATAACAAATAAGGTGGCAGAGTTAGAAAGTTATAACAGATTTAAAAAAGAAAAAATGAAGGAAAGTAAATAAATAATAACAGTAAAAATAACGATATGTATAAATAAATATATACACATGTGAAAATATGCGTACACGCGCACATATAAATACACATATGCATGGATACATAAATACCCACACATGTACATACGTATGTAAATACCTATATACACAATTAAATTAAATAAAACTGCTGTGAGGCACTCAAAAGAAATAAGGGCAAAATATTACATCGTATTTAAACCCATATTTATACATGGAAAAACCCATAGAAATGCTAATGCTAATATACATGGAAAAACCCATAGGAATGCTAATGCTAATATACATGGAAAAACCCATAGGAATGCTAATGCTAATATCACCGATTACATTATTACAAATTACGAATTAGAAACGTGCCAAATGATTACATTTGGAGTCTAATAGAAAGTAAAACTACCATCAATCAAATAAGTACAGACAGGTATTTTAGTAAAGCCAGAAAACGTTTAACTCCAGAGCTTTGGCTAGCAGCTATGAGCGTAACTGAACTACGCACGGACAAGACGTCAAAAACTCTAAACACAAAATACTTCAATAAACGGGACACACTTCTTTCCTGCAAATACAATTTCACAGGTGTTGCTAATACCTATGATCCTTCAAGCGATGTGCTCAAAGAGGAGTTCAACATTATGAATTCACTATGGTGTTTTATTTTACAAATACCATTATAAACACAAACTTACGTCTTAAGAAACATTATTTTAATAAAGAAACTGCTAAATTCTTTCCCACAGTATAAAGATGTGTAGTGTATCTTGTCCGAGTGGGTTTGCCGTACTTTGACGTCATGGGCAGTCGAAGGACCCCGAGCAGATCCTGTACCGACACCAGGAGGTTCACGCCACCAACCAAAGCTTGATTATGGATTTTCTCTGTGCGTCCCGCTGCTTAGGCAAACTGCAGAAGAAGAGTGGCCTGTGTCTTCTGAGGCCAGTTTAATCTCTCAGCGAGCTGATGTGTGAGTCGCGGGGAGCTGGGGAGAGATGGAGATCTGCTCATTGATCCGCGTGCTGGCCCGCTCTACAGGCGCTCTCATTTGAATTAAGGGGGGGGGGGGGGTAATATTTTTATAGAGCGGTGCAAGACCATCAAAAGGGTCGATATGTCTCGGTGAAGAATGAAGCACGGGTCGCTCTCCTCCACGGGCGTTTGTAGGAGAAGGAGGAGCTGATGTGACTGAATAATGAGGGAGGAGGACAGTGTGGAGGAAACGGGAAGCAGTGGAGGGATAAATGTTGGAAAAATTCTAAACTCAGCCTTATGCTGACTAATCCAGATTATAAATGAGGTGAAGAATCCTGACTATTTCTGACCTTTAACCTTAAGGTCCGTCGGCTCTTGTTCGCGTCGTTTTAATCAATAAAGCAACGAATTTGGGTTTATTACGGGCTCGTAGCTGATGGAAGAACACGAGTCGGTGTTATTAGAAAGTGCTTTTTTATTTGGTGCCACTCATAAATTGTCGCAGGACCCAGACAAGCCTCTTACCTCTAAAAGGTCATAAACCCACTCAGGGGGGCCGTTAAGTGTGTCCTCTGGCTCCCGCTCTGATCTTGGCACCGTGGCGGCACATTTAGTAGCAGAAAGGAGTCAAAACCATAAACTCGCACTCGTTCCGTCAGCCGAGCAGGAACTTCAGAGGAACGTCGTCTTGGAGTGAGTCCTAATCAGGACTGATTTACGGAGTGAAAGTTTAAGGAAATATGAGAAATTGATGAAGGACTCTGATGGTCTTTTATCTGAGTTACATCCTGGTGTCCAGCAGCTTACTCAGAGCCTTCAGAACACCGAGCTGGATGGTAAAACCACAGATCCGACTTTCTTCTCACTCCTTTTCTCCTTTTGAACCAGCAGGAATGCTGTGATTAATGACATCTGAGTGTATTGTCTTCCATCTGGCAGGGTTACTTATGTCCCCGGGACAAATGGCTGCTCAAACGGCTCCGTTCCATCAGCAGATAGGTCATTTAGCCATTAAAAGTGTAATCATTTCTGCACAAATGGGCCATTTTCAGCAATGATTTAAACGCTTTTCTTATTAACACGCTGTATTTTATTTTCCCCTAACACGCTGAACAGAAAGAGCTGTTGCCTTGCAGCAAGAAGGTCCTGGGTTCGCTTCCCAGCCTGGGATCTTTCTGCATGGAGTTTGCATGTTCTCCCTGTGCATGCGTGGGTTCTCTCCAGGTTCTCCAGCTTCCTCCCACAGTCCAAAAACATGACTGTTAGGCTGATTGGACTGTCTAAATTGTCCTTAGGTGTGTGTGTGTGCATGGTTGTTTGTCCTGTGTGTCTCTGTGTTGCCCTGCGATGGACTGGCTCTCTGTCCAGGGTGTACCCCGCCTGATTGCCCATTGACCACTGGAGATAGGCACCAGCCCCCCCCCCCCCCCCCAGCAACCCTTCGTGGACTACGCGGGTTCAGAAGATAAAATAATTTGGTTCTGTAGCTTTCTCTTCAGCACAGCCGACAAAGGTTTATGATGGGTCAGTCCTCCTGCATGCTCAGATCATTCCCTTCCCTTGCTTGAAAAATTGTTCCAAAATGAAAGTTGAACCCACATCTTTTTTATCTGTGAATTCAGTGCCGTTCGGCGAGTCTCAAATAAAAATTTGGGCATCTTACTGTAAAAAAATATATCATTAATGTAAAAAAGAAACTCTAAATGAACTATGTTCACATCCAGAATCAAACCCAAGTCTTCTGCACGAGAGTGTGACGTCTTACCAGGTGAGCTAAAGCGCCAGTGACGTCTTTTGTATCTGTAACATTTGTATCCTTGATGACAGCTGAAACAACGTCAAACCAAAGAACGGTTCGGAGTGAAAATGGCTGTTTTGTTGCTAATTAGCAGGAAATATCTAGAAGAACGTTCTACAGAAAGTAGCTAAGGGTCCTCAGAAATGTAGCTAGCTTTGTCACTAGGCGTTAGGAACAGCGACAAAGTGGCGCTGCCTCTCTCTCTGCTGCTAAAGCTACGGATAGCAAATGCTACGGGCGATGCCTGAGCGTGAACGCGCATGAAGCAGCCTGCTCGACCCGAGCATCTCTCTTTTTCTGTGATTTTACAGAAAAACAGGCAATCACAGTAAAAATGCCAGGGCTCATTCTACAGGACCAGGGCATTGCAGGAGAATGTATGAAGAAGACATTTATTATTTCTATACATGTTTTGGCTGTCACACTTCCATAATGCCCCTTTAAACAAGTCAAACTGATTCTCCTTACCATTAAACCTAAAATCGTGTCTGGTGAGTTGGCTCAGTTCAGCGTGGACTCTGCAGAAACCAGCTTCCAGTGTTTAAACCGCCCTCTGACCGCTGGACTTGTCGTTAAACCTGAAACAAGAGTTCGCAAACATGCTCACGTGGCCTCCTCTCGGCTCCGGCGGGAGTCGTGCTCGACGGGAAGCTGCTGCCAGTCGATTAAATGTGGGAAGAGAAGAAAACAAAAGAGGGAAGAAGGATGCTTCGTAGCTGGAGGATTTGTTTTGTGGCCTGAAGTGCTGAAAATTGGTACATCTCACATTTTTTATGTTAACTGGTAAAAAACAACAGGAAATACGTGGCATTTGGGATCATTAGGAACGCCGTTTCTGCGGGCGAGTGAAAGCCTTTGGAGGGATTTTAGTGATTATTCCAGCTCTCTAATTTTACAGATTAAGTCCAGAGAAAAATACTCTGTACTTTAGCCATGGCTAAGGTTCGTTTGAGTTTATTTATGGGGACGATGGATTCTGTGGAAAAGTAGCGCGATTCCCATCGTTTTAGCTTTTGGGAATGAAAGTGAAAACTACGTTTCAGATTCAAGCTTTTCCAAAGCAACGAAGCAGAAGGTGAGACGAACCACAGTCATTTTTAGAGAACTGCACTAAGACGGTAGGATGGAGCAAGAGACCTCCGCTCCGTCAAAATTCCAGTCTTCCCTATCAGTCATAAGATCTGGATCATGGATGTAAGAGAAAAGTCTCAGTTTTCCAGGAGGAGCTGCTGTTCCTCCTTGTGAACAAGAGTTCGCTGAGGTGGCCTGAGCATTCGATTTGAAGGTTTTCCAGGTTTTGTGAGGGATTGAATGTTCTCTCTGGTTTGGGAAAATCTTGCCAGCAAGAGAAGGATGCCTGGGTTTTCCCCGTGGGCCTGCTTTCTCTACAGTGATCAAGTGGAACGTTTGGAGCAAATCCCAAGTTTTAATGTTGTTTTGCTCAAAATCCAAAGTGTACCTCTGAGTCTCCCAAAAGCCTCAAACGGCACTTAACGATATCGATGAATAAAACCTCCGTGAAACTCTGAGGTGAGGCTTTGAAGTTCATCCCATTCATCTGGGAAAAACCAGATCGTTCTGAGGAGACGGTGGAGCTGCAGCGTCTGGGGAGCGGAGGCAGGAAAGTGTCCGTGCGTTGGTTTAGCTGCTTCCTGTCTGTGAATATTGAATCAGTGAGGCGGCGTGGCACAGAAAACCCGATGTGTAATTTCCCCCCAGACACTCGTCGGGCTTTTGCCTCTTTGCACCCAGGAGAGCAGCAGCGTTGGTGCGAAACGCCGCCATTCAATCAGAAAGCAGGAGTGTGTCGGGGGAACGTGGCACACACCGGAGCGTTCGCTTCAGCATCGGACTCTTTTTGTACAGCAGGAACTCCGCCAGGCTCGACATAAACGGCGGCGTGCAACACGGAGCGGCGTGCGGGGACACGATGCAGACGCCTAATTCCCCCTCTGAAATAATCATGTTTCCAAACAAAGCCTCTGAGAACGGGTCAAATTAGGTGGAACGCCACGTGTGTCGGGCTTGAGGAGCCGAGCTGGGAAGCGGAATAAATGAGACGATGAGCGGAAACTTCAAAGAGGACGAGCTGCGGGTGCAGCCATCTAAAACTTGACTTGTTTTGTTAAATATGAAGGCACTGGGATCAGCACGCCCTCGCCCCGTTTGTTCCCGACCTTGATGTCTCCGCTCGGGTAGCGGGCCGGTTCGGAGCCTCCTGATACCCAATCAAGCCCCGGGAGGCTCGACCATCAGGAGCTCACCAACCGTCCCAGAGGAGCCGTGCCGAAAGCTCCGGTCTGAATCCAAACTCCAGCCGTGGTGAAGAGATTTGTGTGGAACCAACAGATCCTGGACCGCTACCCTCCCAGTGGCGTGTCCAGATGTTTTAAAATGGGGTGGCCCAGGTGAGGCACAACTTTGTGCATGGGTGGCACCAATGGTTATGCTTTTTTTTTTTTGTTTTACCCCCAAGCCTTTTGTGGACAATGAAAAGCCTATTTAAAGGTAAATTAATGTGGTGGCACCTGGGGTGGCCAATCAGATTCCAAGGGTGGCATGTGCTACCCCAGGCCACTCCCTGGACACGCCCCTGTACCCTCCTCATGGAAACGTGGTGCCTTCCTCCTGGAAGTTTGACACATCCCACTGAGACAAGTCCCAGTGCTCCCACCATAGGTCCACTGATGTCATTTCATTAAATGAAGTCTTTGGATTTTTGTCCGGTGGTGGTGAAGCAGCCTGAGGATTCTGGATTTACTGACGCGTTTGTGCATGAGTCCTATTTTATCCTCCAGCTCGTCGTCTGTGGTGGGAATAGAAAGCACGAAGCTGCAGGTCTTTATAATGAGAGTTTTTATCTGCAGAATGCAGAAGTCCGTAGATTTCTTTTAGTCCTAAAAACTTATTCACTGTGTGAAATTGTCAAATGTTTACTTCTTTATTCCTGAATAACTTCATTGTCTCTGCGAAAAGCCATACCTGTGTGTAAATACTAAACACGGGTGAGCTTCCATGGCACAAAAGCAAAATTCATCAGGAATAATTCACGGCGCCGCTCCGTGCTCTCGTTAGCTGGACGCCATGTTTTCCCGCTCTGCACACATGGACTTTGCTCACTCGCCGTGTCCACTTAACTCTGAGCTCATCCCTTCGCCTGAGCTCCAGAACCAGATGATGAAGGATGACCCAGATTGTTTCTGTGGAGTCGGGCTGTGTGCAACAAGACAACAAGGTGGCATATCTGGGAAGCGAAGCTAGCTGTATTCCCTCTGGCCCCCACAAACAAAAGGCGAAGAGACTGCAATCCCCCACTGACTGGAATTAAAAGCTTCCAACCACTTACGCATCCCTTGTCTTTAGGTGAAGACTTTTATCTGCACAACGAGCTCTGCCAGACGTTCCTGGCAGCTCCTCGGCGTAGCGTGCATCCAGCCACCATGCTAAAAACAGCATTTTCCTAATTTGGCCTTCCTCAGGAGGGATCTCTGATCCAAACAGGACGGTGGTGAATTCGTAATGAATTTCCATCTATAGTGATGTTTAAACAAGTTTCACCAATTATAACCTTTGGATTTTAGTCAAACTTAAATGAAAAAACAGCAAATAATTAGAGATTCAAAATAAAAATGTGGCTTTAGAGTGATCCATCTATGGGTTTTTTTAAACTGGGACTTTAATGAGCACTATTCCAGTAATCAGAGCAGCCAGTCGATGGTAACGCTGATTCACCAGTACTTTGTACCAACAGTGATGCTCGTTCTGATGCCTGCAAACGTCTCCAAAGCACGACTGCAGCTTTAACGTCTCTGACGCCGCCGCAGGATGAGCTAAGAGTGTCTCCTCAAACGGAGTACGTGCCTCTGAGGCTTTCCCAGCCAGCAGACAGTGTCTGTTCCACGCCATCGACATCCGCCAGCATAATTAAAATTCTCTCCATTGGCCAGCAAGCGGACCTAATTTATCGTAGAGAAGCCACTCGGTTGCAGAAACACAAGAAGGAAGGTGATATCCTGAATGAGCCTGGAAATGTAACGTTACAACAAAAATATTCTAACTAAAACTATTTATTATAATTGTTAGCTTCAAATATGGAAGAACATCTTATTTACAACTTAAATTGAATGTTCAGGCTGAAATATGAATATAAAAAATATAATTTTAATGTATTAAAGCTAATCTAAATATTCAAAATAAAAGTTAAATGTATAGAAGTAAATATGATAATTGATTATAAAAACTAAATGTCTAAAAGCTAATCTAAAATATCTAAACAAAAAATGCATAAAGGGAAATCTAATCATTAATTTAAAATTAATGTTTTAATGTAAATCTAAATATTAAAAACAAAATTATGTATAAAGGGAAATCTAAAAACCCATTTAAAAAACTAAATGTAGAAAGGTAAAACTTAATATTAAAATAAAACCTAAATTTGTTAAATCAAATGTAAAAATTCATTATAAAATCCAAATGTATAAATGTAACTTGAAATATTCAAAATAAAAACTAAATGTATAAATATAAATCTAATTTGTCAAAATAAAAGTTTTAAATCAAGGTTTAAAATAAAGGTTTAAATCTAAATACTTCAAACTAAAACTTAACTTAACAATAAATCTACATATTTTAAATCTAAATAAGTGGAGACATTTAAATCAGTTTATTTACAATTTAAAACCTAAGCTAAATCTAATCATTTAGTGTTTCACAACCCTGGTCCTCCGGGCACGCTGAACTGCATGTTTTCCATGTCTCTGCATCAGCACACCTGTTTTACACTGCCTCCTCAGGAGGGCTTCAAGTACTGCAGATGCCTGTTAATCACGCAGTCATGTAAGTCAGGTGTGTGGCAGCAGGGAAACACTGAGGACAACGTGGAAAACATGCAGGCCAGTGTGCCCTGAGGACTAGGGTTGGGAAGCACTGATTTAGATTAGATTATTACATTATTAAATCTAGTAAATTCCAATATTTAGATTCAAATCCAATTGTAAATATACTTGAATGTGAAATTTATAGAATGACATTTATATAAAGTTTTTAAACATCTATGATTTAAAATAGCTTAATTTAAATTTAAACTTTTGTTGTCAAATCTAAATATACAGTGATCCCTCGCTACTTCGCGGTTCATTTATCGTGGATTCACGACTTCGCAGAATTTTTCTTTGGAGCCTTATTCAAGGGAAATTCGCCGATTTGCGGTATTTTTCTATGCGAAATGTCAAGAAATTCCTGTTTTTTCCACCAATTTCATCATAAAATGCACTTTTTGTTATAAAACTATAAAAAAACCAAGTAAATTTTTTTCTTGAGTTTTACATACGATAATTCAATATAGTACTGTACTGTAAATATGGTGTCCCTACTTCGCGGATTTTCACCTATCGCGGCCAGGTCTGGAACGCATCTACCGCGATAAACGAGGGATCAATGTATGAAGGTAAATTTACATTTTTAATTCTACGTGTAAATGCATTGGTTGCAAAGTCAGACGAGGCGATTTCCTGTTTACTCACGTATCATTCATGTTCTTGTATGGGTTTTATGTGTATAATAATAAATCATCACACAATGCCAGTAAAGTATTGAGGATCTCTTCATCCAGCTTTTATTTTGGCAGACCGCTGCAGTTTGACGGCAGTCTGAATTAGCATTGTTGCTAAATATTTGGTTTAAAACTGCTACATTTATTTTTATGTTATTAAAGTGCAACATTTTACACTATAGGATTCTGCATATACTTGATTTTTTTAAGTTTTAGTCGGAAATAAAACAATTAGCAAAAAAAATGACTCTGAAACATTCTTGGGATTTATGTTTAACCTTTAAGCATTAATGTGTAATTTCATAAAGACACAGTGAAAGATGACTGGAAGAGTTCACGACAGGGGAGGAGGTAAATGCAGCTACTGATTTTAATTATGCAATCAGCACCCCATACCTGTATGCACAAGAACACATTTGCATGTATAAATGCTGAACCTAAAGAACCTTTCGTATTTGATTTGCAATTAATCAATCGATTTAACCTGCAGCTGCATAAGATAAAGACAATTTGCATATGGAGTAGATTTTAATGCTTTTTGCCACTTATGGCGATTCGACGCTGCTTTTTAAAAAGAAATCTATCTGCAGTTTCTCTGCTCTGCAAGGCTGAATTTGTTTTTATGTTTGAAAACAGCTTTTAGTGTTACTGCTGCACCTAAAGGATCTTCTGACATCCTTTAACTCTGCAGTCAGAGACGCCAGGGTTTCCTATTTTTCCAGCCTGGTGTCCCAGAGCAAAGGGAACCCCAAGGTGCTGTTTAACACCATCAGCAGCATCGTCCCTCCTGCCTCTCCTACAGCCTCCATCCACTCTGTTGCAGACTGTGAGAACTTTCTGTTTTTCTTTGTGGACAAAGTCAATAAGGTTAGATCTAGCATCTCTCCTTCAGCCTTATCGCCGCCTCTCCCGACTCCAACCAGGACCATCATCCTAGATAGCTTTGCTCCTGTTTGTTTGCCTGAGTTAACCAAACTAGTTAACTCTATGAAGACTTCTGCATGCCCCCTCCACATCTTACCCTCATCTTGGTTTAACTCATCCACTGCCAGCCGTTTCCTGATCGCTAACTGCCTTCGCTGCCAGAGTTTCTCACCGTTTTTACTGTTTCTTTAAGAGTCACAGAACGTTGCGCGCTAGCATGATGTCGACGCCAAAACAATCAAAACAAAGAGGAGACTCACCTCTTACATCAGGAAGAATCCGCATGTTTCGAGCGTTATCCGTTCTTTCATAATCCGTTGTTGAATTGTGATCGGCAGACGCTTTTCCGGTTCGTGCCTCACTTTTTTTACAGGAACGGACAAAAACGATCTCCTAATACATGGATGGTCTGCTTCCTGATCATGTGACGTATGTGGATGAAGATCGGCTTCAGGCCTGAGATGTTTGTTCTCTCAGCGCGGGGGCTCGTTCCGATGCTCAAACAGTAAAAAAAATGCAAATGACGACTTTAGGCTGACAGACTGGGTAGGCCTATCAGGATCTGCTCTGGAGTGGTTCTCCTCTTATCTTTCTGAGTGCTCCTTTTCTGTGGCCGTCTCCAAGTTTAGGTCCTCCACCACCTCCCTTACCCATGGTGTCCCACAAGGTTCTGTGCTGGGGCCTCTGCTCTTCCTCTATCTGCTTCCTCTTCAGCGCATCCTGAGCTCCTTCAAAGGAATCTCCTACCATCTTTATGCAGATGACATCCAACTGTACATCTCCTTTAAGCCCCATGAGATGTCTAAGCTGCAGCTGTTCAACACCTGCTCTCTTTGACCTTTGACCCAGCTCTCACCCTGGATTCTCATGTCAGTTCTCTTGTTCGCTCTTCCTTCTTCCATCTCAGGAACGTTGCTAAGCTGAGTCCCATTCTGTCCCGCTCTGAACTTGAGACAGTTCTCCACACCTTCATCTCCTCACGCTTAGACTACTGTAACTCTCTTTTCACGTGTCTGAGCAGAACCTCCCTGAACCGTCTACAGGTGGTTCAGAACGCCTGTGCTCGGCTTCTGACCAAGTCCTCCAAACACACCCACATCACCCCGCTTCTCCTCCAGCTTCACTGGCTGCCAGTCAACTTCAGGGTTCATTTCAAGATCCTGGTTCTGGTCTATAGGGCCTTACACAAGCACCATCTTACATTGGTGATCTTCTTAGTCCCTACACCCCCAGCAGGTCCCTGAGGTCCAGTGACCAAAGCCTACTGGTTGTGCAGCAGCAGGCTAAAGGTCAAAGGTGACAGATCATCTGCTGCTGTGGCCCCCAGACCCTGAACCTCTCTCCCCCTGAGCCTGAGATCAGTGGACTCGGTGGTCTCCTTTAAAAAGCAGCTGAAGACTCACTTGTTCAAGCTGGCTTTTGTATGACCTTCTTCACCTCTCTCTCTTTATTCTGCTCTCCCCACCTATTCCACCTTCCTCAGGATCCACTGGTTTCCCTCTTTCCTGTTCACTCTCTCTCTTTCTTAACATTTCTTTAATCACAATTGCCTATTTTTGCTCATTTCAAATATATGTTTAAACATTTTCTAAATGCTTTTTTATATTTTTACATTTTTTGCTTTTGTGAAGCGCCTCGTGATTTTTATCTTGAGAGGCGCTATAGAAACGATACTTTCTTCTTCTTCTAGTGGGAAGAAAAGCATCTCAGCTGGAGGAACCTAAGGAAACACTGCTGAACATTTTAGAGAATATTTCCTTACTCAGAGAAATATCATCTCTACGGGGGCATTTGGAAACCGTTGGTGCTGCACAAAAATGTATTTACCTGGCTCGTTTTAGGAATCAGCAGGAAGTTTGTAGTTCAGACACATTACTGGCCCCCATAAGTGTACAGATACTCAAATGCTGCTGGAGCACCTAATATAAATTCACTTGGAGAGATAATTAAAACTATCTGCTGCAGTGTTTTAATTACAAAGCAGCTTGCAGACGACCCCAGCAGCAGCCTGAGGATCTTTAACAGAGCACACTGTAGATTTACCAAATTAAAAGTGAAACAGCTGATTTGTGCTGAGTTATACGGACTGCATAAATGTTATGCTCTGTTCGCTGAATTTCAATCAATCCTCCAAGGAGCTGCAGGATGGAAGGATACAGTCTCCTGTTTTCCACCGTCGAGCCGTGGAGGATTCTCTGCAGACATGCAGCTCTGTTTTTCCTTCCTTCTGCTGCATCTGATACAAAACTGAGCTGTTCACATTCTACAAAACATCCTCTGTTCTAAAATACAAGGATGTTCTCATAGATAGATGTGTTAATGGCTAGTTTGAGTTTGATTTCTGCGTTTTATCAGCTTTTTGCTTTACATGCGTGAATTTCTCCAGCAGCAGGAAAACGAAACCCTTCCAAAGTATCCAGGACTCAAGTCCGGCAGGAACTTCCTCATAATTCTGCCAGAGTAACTTTGTAAAGTGAAAATGATTCAATAAACTGCTGCAAATTTTAAAACCAAAAACAATCATTTTGGGTTAAATGAACGAGGAATATGGAATACTTTATGTGGCAACAAAACGCTGTCCCCGAAAATCAAACACGCTGGGTTTTTATATAGGAGGAGTCTGTTGTACCGATGTAAAAGGGGCGGTAACACTTTACAATAAGGGTCCCTTTATTAGCCTTACTTGTTGCGTTATTGAGCATTAATAAACAAGGACCCCTTTAATAATGTTCCAATATTTATAGTAATACATTACATAATAATATTAATATTAGGCAGTAGTTTGTTATTGCTACTAAGGAACGTTGACAAAGAGACCTTTATTGCAAAGTGCTACCAAAGGGTCGACTTGCATTTTCCTGTACTTTAGTTTCCTCCCAGCGAATCAAAACGTTCAACTAAAATCCACTCTAGACTGATGACGTGCTGATTAGCCAGTAAAGTACAAAAATGCACCTCGTTCTTTGTCCCTGTTGGCGCTCTGTTCGTTTTGGGTAGCTGTAGGACGTCACCTCCACGGTGGTGCTGGTTCTTATTCCAGAGTTCACATTCAATTCAATTCAATTCAATTCAAAAACACTTTATTAATCCCAGAGGGAAATTGATTGCTGTAGTAGCTCAGAATAATACTAATAATCAGGTCATCAAAGAGTTGTTGTATATTACAATGGCTGTTGGCAGGAAGGATCTCCAGTAGCGGTCAGTGTTGCAGCCAAACTGAAGAAGCCTCTGACTGAAGACACTCTTCCGTTGTCGGACAGTCTTGTGAAGAGAATGCTCAGGGTTGTCCATCATTTTCTTGATTCTCTGGAGAATCCTTCTTTGCATTATCTCCTCCAGCGGCTCCGAAACTGCCGAAACTCTGGTGGAGTCCTTGAAAGGGCTTGGAGTTCCTCCATCTTGTTGGCCAGTGATCTCACATTGCCCATTATGGTCGATGGAAGAGATGGTTTGAATTTCCTCTTTCTCTGTCTCCGTTTTGCTCCCGCTCTGCACCCACGCTTCTTGCGTTTTAGCTCATTTGGGATTTGTGGCTTCAGTTGAGGTATTATTTCAGCCTTTCCAATGTTAATCAGCTGCTCCCGATTGTAAACCAGCTTGTTGCCATGGTTACACATCATAACAAATGCTCAAAAAGTGAAAAAAGCTAAAAAAATAGCAGTAAAAATCCTCCAAGCTTCACAGCACCAGAAACAGAAAAGTGAAGTGTCCTAAAACGTTTTTCTTGAGAAACTAGAAGAAAAAATGTCCAAGAAAAGGCAAAACTTACATATAGTCAACAGAGCTACTCCAACATGCAGCCACCCAGAGCAGCGCAGTTCCGTGGATCTGCACAAATTGAACTAGAAATCAAACCAGAACTCGTCTCTGTTGAACTAAAAACCTTGATTTCTGATTGGAGCCAAGTCCAAAAAGGATTTGTCTGAATACCTCTGAGATGATTGTCACAAACTTCCATAAAATCACTTGTGGCGTAGAACATCCAGATGGAGCATCAGGACTAGTACCTTCCTCAGAGTTTAGGTTTAGGTGAAGGCAGCTTTAAATAAAAGGGTCTTACCTGTTTAAAAGTGTCCAGACTGTCAACGCTGCGTAAGGATAAACGAAGATCATTCCAAAGTTGGCGTGCAACAGTCTGGAAGGAGCGATCACCTCGACTTTTATATCTGGTCTTTAGATCTTCTAGAAGATTCTGGTGTGTGGACCTGAGGGCTCGGGTCGGGGCATAAGGCTTTAACAGGTCAGTAATGTAGGGAGGAGCTTGACCATGAAAGTTCTAGTGAAGATTCTAAAATGAACTCTAAAGTTAACGGGTAACCAGTGCAGAGACATCAGAATAGGAGTGATGTGTGCTCTTCTGTTTGCTCCAGTTAGGAGCCTCGCTGCAGAGTTCTCGACCACCTGAAGGCGGTCAAAGGCTTTTTTGTTAAAACATGTGAAGAGTGGGGTGGTGTGGTGGCATCAGCTGGCGTAGGCCAGACAATGCCCGCACTGCCCGCTCACCACAGCCATGGAATTCACCTCATGATCACACAACACTATATTGGAGCAGGCGGAGGGAGACTAGGGGGTCTTAGCACACCTTTGTTGTTGCTTGGCTTCCTGGGGCTGGAGGCTAGGAGGGAGATCTGGCCGTCTGGCTGGGGTCTGGGGTGGTGGGTTGCTGTGCTCAGCGTTGGGCGGGGGAGCCTGCTCATCAGCACCCCAGCAGAAAGAGTTGAACTCTAGGAACCGGTGATGGTTGTACCCAATGTGCAGCAGTACCGGGACCAGAGTGAATAGGGTGTGTATGGGGAGCATGAGTGGGTGTCTGGCGTTCATTTTTGTAAGTCTTTGGTTGTATGTGTATGTGTGAGCATGAGGGAGGGAGTGTGTGACTGTGTGACTGTGTTTGTGTATGACTGTATATGTCAGGTGGGGCCTTTGACTCCTCCCATCTCCTGGAACTTCTTTTGATGATATGGATCTTCGTCCACCCCTCCCCCTGCCACACCTGGTGTGGGGGGTTGTGACTTGGTCTGCCTGAATGTTTGTAGCTCCCGGGTCAGGAGGTTTAAGATTATTGGGGTCTGCCTGATCAATCCCAGTGGCTGCCTGGTGGGGTCTGGGTCCCTGGGCTCTGCTGGGTCCCGGGCTCGGCCGGCTGGGGGTGGGAGTGACCGTCCAAATTCACTTCGCTCACTTCCTGTCTAAGAGGTCAAAGAAGAACCCAAACTACGTAGACTGGGTAGGCTGTGTCCTTAAGGATGCCACCCCTTCACTCTGTTACCTAAGCAGGAAGCAGCCCACAATGGGAAAGATGAGAATTCCCTTTTATTCCCACACAAAAAACACTCCAGCATGGAGGAAACGTCCCTTTATTCTTCCAGCAGGACATCATGAAAACCGCTGATAAGACCTGGGTGTCTTCCCCGTCTCTGTAATCTGTCTGGGTTATCATCCCTCCCTTCTGCCCTCACCTCCAGCACAGTAAAGGAAACCCTCCCAGCTTCTGCAGCACTACAGCGAGGAGGCACGCCTATTTATGACTTATTGGAGGAAAGATTTAAGAAGCCGAGCATGGCGTGCACCAGTCTCTGAAAATATGATCATAAAAATAATGTTCCTTACAAAGCCGGAGTGTCTCCAGGTTACGGCAGCTATCACTGCACAAGTAAACTCCACAAAGCCATTATGTTATAAAGCCATGATGAGCAGCGTGAGGGGAGAGCCTTTAAAAACACCCGGGGTGTCTTGTTTATGCTCCTAGCGCAGCTTTCAGAGCTCCAGTCGAAGGCGCTCGGAGCACACGTCTTCCTTAAGGCGCCATCTCGCTCCTCTGTGTTGAGTTTAAAGGCAGAAATTATGCTGCAAGTTCTATAAACTTTCATGTGGATGTGCCAATATTGATGTTGTTCGGCAGATAAACGCCATAATTCATCTGCGATCGGTCAAATTAGTGCATATAAAACAAAATTATAGACCGACTGGTGAAGATTTCTGAGAGAGGAGCCTCAAACGTACTGGACTTGGTCTTTTGTTGTTCTTGTGATGGTGCAACTGTCTCCTAAAGTAGTGCATGAGATGAGAGATGCACCTAAAAACGGGGTTCAATAACAAACGAGGATGCTGTGAGATTCTGATCACTTAAAGAAAGACGTCTGGCATCCGAGCAGTTGTCACCGGGAAAAGGTTTGCTGCTCCTCCTCATCAAAACGACTCTTCTGAGGTGGCCTGAGCTTCTGATTAGGATTCATCCTGGTTGCCTTTATGTGGGGAATTTCCAGGTCTTGAAGCTGGATATTCCATTGTGGGGAACAGCTTGAGATTCCTCAGGAAGAGTGGGAAATCCGTGGTTCCCTCCTGGGATTGAAAAGGCGATGCAGTAGGTTGGTTCTGGAGCTCGGGCTCTGATCCAGACGCACTAAGCTGAAATTCTGTGGTCTGCAGCTGATCTATAGCAAAGTGTTTTAAATGAGCAAAAAGCAAGAGAAACTAATGCAAAAGCAGCAGAAGTACGGATCAAACCGTTACCTTGTTAGCAGGTAAATCTGGAAGCCGTTTCAGTTTCACTCTTTGGTGCAATAAATCAGCCCCTTCTGGGGTTTTTGTTATGAATATTAATGGCTTGAAAGTCGTGTGCAAATGGTTTATTAATGTCAAAGTGCAGCTTACAAAAAGACCCAGGGGCACCGTGGGTTCTGCTGTTTGTGGTCTGTTTGTTTCCCTTCATGCATGCGCACAAACACACACTTTGAATAAAAAAAACCCACACCTGTTTTCTCCAAAGCATGCATGTTGAGCAGAGACCCTCCAGCGTCACCAACGGGTCGATTTAATTCACAACAATCTGCTTTTTAACCACGACAGGAAATAAAAAAAAAAACGTTAATGACTGCCAATAACAGCGCTGGGTTTACGAGTGTGTGCCCCTAGTGCTTGTTGGGGTGTGTGTGTGTGTGTGTGTGTGTGTGTGTGTGTGTGTGTGTGTGTGTGTGTGTGTGTGTCCAAGCATTGCAGAGGGAGAAGAGCCTCCCCAGAGAGCCTCAGACTGAGATCAAAGCCATGCAAATAGAATCGGTGAGCTGTGTTTTGTATCGATTTGGCCTCCCAGAGAGAGAGAGAGAGGGTGTGTGTGTGTGTGTGTTTGTGTGTTTGTGTGTGTGTGTGTGTGTGTGTGTGTGTGTGTGTGTGTGTGTGTGTGTGTGTGTCCCTCTGGTAATTTTGCACACCCAGACCTAGTGTAATGGTGTTTAAAGGTCATGCAAACTTTAGTGCGTGGCATCTCAGACGTTAGACGGACCCCACCGCTGGAACGCCGCTACAAAGGGAAAATGTTAACTTTTATAAATAAAATGCAAATTAGAAAAAAAACTCATCTCAAACGCAGCCAAACTAAAGAAATGGTGAATCTGAACCAAACTGGCAGCTTGTAAATAAAAGTGTTTGATGTTCAAATCCTCTTTTTCCTGCTCCTCGGTGCCGTTCACTTACTGGTTATTTGATCAGAGCTCCCAGCGGTTTGATAATGTCTGTTTGTACAGTTCTCACATTGATTTCTGTGGATAAAGAGGGTTTTTTTTCTTGTCGACAGATGAATAGATGGAGAGGGAATGGAGCGGTAAGTATGGAGCAGGAACAATGAGCGGGCGTGATGAGTTTATTTCTGACAGCCTCTAAGTGTGTAGGCATGCAGCAGAGCTCAGGTTACAGATGGACGGAAGCTCAGGAGGCTCAAACTACACAGGATCTAGTTTACTCTGAATCAAACCTTAAAGACGTGAGAAAACGTGTGTATGCTTTTAGAAAGGTCACGGTTTGGTGTTTTCTGCAAGAGTTCGGCTACAAACTGCAGTTAACATAAAATTTTACAGATTTATTCGTTCTTACGTTTTCTAACTTTTGCTCTTTTTAACAGATTTGAGTTTCCTTTTAATTCTAATATTAAGATAGTTATTTCTCTGTATTTCAATACATCTAAATCCTTTAAAGTAACACTAGACAGTTTCCTGCTCCTCCACCCTACTGGTTGAAAGTGGAATTACAACAGTCGTAGCCTGCTGTAGCTAGCGCTAACAACAAGCTAACAACAAGCTAACACTAACATGACCCAACTAATACTGAAATAAACCATGAAGTAAAAAGATCCACACTGTTGGACAAAAATATTATTACAAGTCCAGTAGCAGAAAAGCCAGGTCACCATCAGTCTGTGATCATGTAGCTTCAATTAGCTCCCTCAAAGTAGCGTAGGTCGTAGGTTAACTCTGGTTTTAGCTCTTTGCTTCACCTCGAAGACCCTTTGTTTTTTACTTCTTGGGGCGACGGTGGCACAGGAGGTAAGTGTTCGCCCCGTAATCGGAAGGTTGCAGGTTCAAGCCCTGCTCAGTTTGTTGCTGTCACTGTGTCCTTGGGCAAGACACTTAACCCCCTTAGCCTGCTGGTGGTGGTCGGAGGGACTGGTGGTGTCAGTGCATCCCAGGGCAGCTGTGGCTACACCGTAGCTCGTCCCCACCAGCGTGTGAATGTGTGGGTGAATGACTGATTGTGTTGTAAAGCGCCTTGGGGGTTCCTGGACTCTAGAAGGTGCTCTATCAAATACCGGCCCTTTACCGTTTACTTCTTAGCTCCGCCATGAGGGCAACAAAAAGGCATACTTTTGTATTTTCTTGTGGTTTTTATTGACGATTGGCAAACTGAAAATGCTAACTAGCATAACAGCTAACAGCCATAAAGCAGGTAAAGGGCTCCCCCTGTAGGACACCTAGAGCAGTTTCTGGTCAGCAGAGGGTCGCGGAGCGGTGTCAAATCCGGAACTGGTCGAGTTTCTAACTCGACAATCACTGAGATCAACGTTAAAACTCTAGCTAAAAGTTCAAAAATCTATTTAGTGTTTAATTTAATTAGTTTTAAAGAGGTTTTATAAAAACATGTTATCATCCACCTCCGAAAGCAAACGTTTGATCATGTTTTTGCCTGAGTTCACGTTTTTTTGTGTCCCATTAGCAGAACATCTTATCAACGAACTGGTGGATTGCAACAACACTTTGACCAAAATTTTTAAAATGGTGGTATCATAAAAAACGGAGGCACCCCTGTCGATTTTAGAGATATTGAGCTCATTTTTGGTGCTCCAGTTGCTGAGAGTCGCCTCAAACGTAAACTCCAAGAGCAAACTGGCTTAGAGCTTAAATTTTACGAATAACTATCAGTCAACCCAAGATGTCCAGTAAATTTGGATCAAATGTTAATAATTGGATAATCATTTACGACACAGTAATGCTTGGCAATGACCCAATTCAAGATGGCTCCAACTTGGTCAGCGTTGGACTAAAACCCATCCATCATTTTCAACTGAAGATCTTTTAAACACAAAAGGAAGCAGAAGACGTTTGTTTAACTTTAACTACGTTGGTCCTTTTGGGCGTTTGGGGTGTCTTCGTTCTCCGCCGCTGATCCAGACAGTCCGGTCCCATCTTTTCCCTCAGCCGTGTGTCTGTAACGACTCAGAACGAGGCTTTAACATCGCCTGGTTGAAAAATTCCTGCAGGAAAAGCTGTGAAATATATTCAGCATAAAGCTGCCATCAGAGGAACTCTGATCCTTTTCCTATTTGGATCAGAGCTTTCCTTCCTTCCAGCAAAGATCTGGAATCCCGATTCCTGGTTTGGATAAAATGTAGTTTTGATTCTGAGCCACTAAAAAAGCAACAGGACATAACTTATCCCGAAGATTCCCATTTTCTCTTTATTTTTGGTGTTTTGATCGTTTTGACCTTTTCTTAACAACCAGACACCGTTTCATGAGCGATTAGCGTTATTAGGCGTCTTATCAGCGTCGGCGCAGGCTAAGCGATGCCCACCGAGGTAGGAAATAATAATTGTTGTGAGGATTTATCTTTGTTTTCCTCGTTTCCTGCTCCGTTTGACTTGAGGGGGCGTGAAGAGCCAGGCATGACGTGAAACTTCTGGGAAAAGGAAGATGACAAAAAGTGGCATTGGTGGGTGGGCGGGTGCTCGTATCACAGGGAATCTCTGAGGCTGGCATTTACTCAGCGGGTTTCTCAGGGGCGGATTTTGGGGGACAACATGGGGGCTGCAGACTGGCGACGCTAAGGGGATGTGACATGGCATTTGGAGCAGCTCCGCGTGAGATCCCTGAAGCTTCCAGGATGAAGACTCAAGGTCGTATGACTCATGGATCTCGTCAGCGCCACGGGGAAGCGCTGGTAAAGAGTCTCGGAAGGAAAACGCCACACAGGATAAAATCCTTCACATAAACAAAAATCTCTCATCTCAGGTCATTCTGACCTGCATATTTACGACTAAAAGATTCAACTCAAAAAGAAAACCATGACTTTCATTTTGTGATTAATTGACGTTTCAAATTCTTCACATTTTCTCCCCTTCAGCCCTCATAAACTATAAAAATCCAGTGAGTCAATCACATTTCCTGTGAGTTCTGCCTCCCACTCAGTCATTGGCTGCTCAAGACAACACGGCGTTCAGCATCAGAGCTGCTACGAATTCTCCTTCTTTCCAGGATTAGTCACTCGACATCGAGCCTTTTCCAGCCGGCGGGTCCGAGGATGCCTGGTGGGCTCGTCTTTTATTACATCAGAGCAAAAGCACTTAAATGTAATGGTTGGATTCAAGGCAGCCGTGTTTGCAGCTTACAGGTGAGCTGCACTCTTGACATTTAAACAGTCCGCAAACCCCGAAGCAGCACTTTTCAACACGTTTTATTAAATCAAATCTGTGTGGAAGTCTGAGAGTCGTGGTTTTACCCGAGGGCGTCTGCAGCGATGAGCCTCTTCTTCAGCTTGTCGAGGATTTTGGGGTTTTAATCTGGGCATTAGCCGGGCTTTAGGAAGCTCAGTCAGCTGCTCCTGCATGTAAACAACCGCCGTCGTTTAATCATCATAACAAATGTTTGCAAACGCTGGAAGCGTTAGCAGAAATCACTCACGCTGCTCGGCTTCCAAACCGGCACAAACGCACTAAACACCAGGTTTGGGAAAAGTTTAGAACTTAAAGTTTCTGAAGGATGATTATTTTTAATTGTTATTGGCCATTAAGAATATAATCTGTCTTCATCCCTGTGAAGCTTCCAGGAGGTCATGAGAGGTCTGGTTCTGGAGTGAGTAGTTTCAGGAGTGACGGAGGGATGGAGAGACTCCGGGGATTCATCAGCAGGAACACGGGTGTGGATGTGGGCTGACTGGGAAGAAGGACCTGGTCCTTCTGGACCAGCAGCCTGTAACCTACGGCTGTGGAGCCACTTGTGGCTGAAATTATTTAAAACTAACTCAGACTTTTTAATATATGGGGCGACGGTGGCACAGGAGTTAAGTGCTCGCCCCATAATTGGAAGGTTGCAGGTTCGAGCCCCGCTCAGTCTGTCGCTGTCGTTGTGTCCTTGGGCAAGACACTTAACCCACATTGCCTGCTGGTGGTGGTCGGAGGGACCGGTGGCGCCTGTGCTCGGGAGCCTCGCCTCTGTCAGTGTGCCCCAGGGCAGCTGTGGCTACATCGTAGCTCATCTCCACCAGTGTGTGTGAATGGGTGAATGACTGATTGTGTTGTAAAGCGCCTTGGGGGGTTCCAGGACTCTAGAAGGCGCTGTATCAAATACAGGCCATTTACCATTTACATATAATAAAAGTTTAGGCTTAAGCAGCTTCTTATTTTTTCATGGAAAATTTCCACAACTGAGCGATACAGAAAGTAGCACCGATATTTTACATTTTCACATCATTTCAGCGTCCCGTAGAAAATATTTTTGCTATTTTTCTCTGAAAACGGTCAACAAAATGGAGATTTTGTAAAATGACGTCAAAGTTCTTCAAGTAGATGTTCATGACAGAGTAAGTCAAGTTTGTTCGGAAAAAAATCATAAGTGGCTTCACAAAGAAATCAGACAATTAAAAAAGTAGTTCAAGACAAATAAAAAACAACAAAAGAAAAGATCATAAAAATAAAGTCTTAAAAATGAAAAATTTATCGTTGAACAAAAACTATTTTAGGCGTGAAACAAAGATTCAGGACTTTAATCTCAGAATTCTGAGGAAACCTTTTTCGGTGGCACTAATCCTCCTCCGTAGCTTATTGGAAATGTATCAGAAATTTTTAGTTGTCTAGTTTCAAAAGGTCCCGCAACAGTTGTGGCTCCAAAACAGTTTAATTCCTGGGGCGCAGGAGGTTGTAATGGTGCAGACATCCAGTCTAAACTGTGGTCATGAAAACCCAAATCCCAGGTACAAAGGGATGAAATTTTCCTACTCGGAATGCTCCAAAAGAAGGGATAGTACATCCAGTCTAGTCTGGGAAGAGCATCCTCGTGGAGGAGGAGTGTGAGTGTTCCTCCTGGTCCTGAACTTGAAAAGCAGAAGAAAGAAAGTGGATCTCAAATGTTTTTTCTGTGGACGGTAAAAAAAAAACAACACTTTTTTCTGGGTTTGCTAATAGCTAGTTAGCTTCACTGACTAGCCGCTAGCTCTTCACCCTAATTAGATCTCATCTCTTCTCTCGTCTTGTCTTCTTCCGCCTATCCGGGTCGTGGGGGCAGCATCCGAACTAGGAAATTCCAGACCGTCCTTTCCCCGGCCTAATCAGATCTGTTTCTCTGCTCTCACCCTGGATTCTCATGTCAGTTCTCTTGTTCGCTCTTCCTTCTTCCATCTCAGGAACGTTGCTACGCTGAGTCCCATTCTGTCTCGCTCTGAACTCGAGACAGTTCTCCACTCCTTCATCTCCTCACGCTTAGACTACTGCAACTCTCTTTTCACGTGTCTGAGCAGAACCTCCCTGAACCGTCTACAGGTGGTTCAGAACGCCTGTGCTCGGCTTCTGACCAAGTCCTCCAAACACACCCACATCACCCCGCTTCTCCTCCAGCTTCACTGGCTGCCAGTCAACTTCAGGGTTCATTTCAAGATCCTGGTTCTGGTCTATAGGGCCTTACATGGACAAGCACCATCTTACATTGGTGATCTTCTTAGTCCCTACACCCCCAGCAGGTCCCTGAGGTCCAGTGATCAAAGCCTACTGGTTGTGCAGCACCAGGCTAAAGGTCAAAGGTGACAGATCATCTGCTGCTGTGGCCCCCAGACTCTGGAGCTCTCTCCCCCTGAGCCTGAGATCAGTGGACTCAGTGGTCTCCTTTAAAAAGCAGCTGAAGACTCACTTGTTCAAGCTGGCTTTTGTATGACCTTCTTCACCTCTCTCTCTTTATTCTGCTCTCCCCACCTATTCCACCTTCCTCAGGATCCACTGGTTTCCCTCTTTCCTGTTCACTCTCTCTCTTTCTTAACATTTTTAATCACAATTGTCTCTTTTTGCTCATTTTAAATATATTTTTAAACATGCTTTTCCATATTTTTACATTTTTTTGTTTTTGTGAAGCGCCTCATGATTTTTATCTTGAGAGGCGCTATAGAAATGATATTTTCTTCTTCTTCTTCTTCTTCTTCTTCTTCTTCTCCTTCTCCTCCTCCTCCTCCTCCTCCTCCTCCTCCTCCTCCTCCTCTAAACTGAGGCGACTCACATTTTAATTGTTTATATTCTTCCCACAGAAACCCACTTTAAATGTTCTGAAGCACCTCTTTAACTTTGGTTAGCTGGGACTGACTCCTCCTCCTCCCTGGATGCTTTATGGGAAGCTGATGGGAATAAGGAAGATGCAGTGCGGAGTTCTGGGACCACAGCTGGTGGCAGACAGGAAATGATTTATGTTGCTGGTAGCCGCGGATGTGAGAAACTCATGAAAATGTGTTTTATCAGCAATTACAGCGCGTGGAAATGGCAACATCAATGACAGTTCCTGCAATGCATGTAAATAGCTTAATGAAATTACACTGATCGTCATAATTAGTGTGGAAAATGTGCTTGCTGGGTTGTGTGTGGAGAGGTTAGTGTTCGCTCCATCAGGTGTTTGCACATAACGAGTGCTGCACTTTTAGTTTTGGGGGCCGCTAGCGGAGGGCGTACATCACCGGGCTGCACAGATGTCCTCACGCACCAGTAAATTGATGCTAACGCAATTAGCGCCGTTGCCTTCATCCCAACTCCCCTCAAATTCATCCAGAGTGAGAAGACTTGTGTGTTTGTGCGTTTAGGAGGGGGAAGATGCAGGAGGCGGTGATAAAGAATAAACAGACAGGCAGACATTTGGATTTAATTAAGGGAAAGGCATTAGCGGGAAATGGGTTTGAAATGCCGTTAAAGCGCCGGTATTCCTGCAGCGAGCCGTACGTTTCCACAGACATGAATATTGCAACAGTAGAGCATGTTCTGGCATAAATAATCCGAGCAGTTTGGAGTCCTGGAGCTGTGTAAATACCAGCAGGTGAATGAACACACAGTGACACATACTCACTGGTGCCAGCTAAGCAAATATATGCAGGATTAGCATGGGAATGTGGTCTTCTAGCATATTAGCAGCTTTTTGTGCCGGTTAGAGACGGGCTGTCTCAAGGCCCCAGACATCCAACAATGGGAGGTGTTTTATTCTGACCATCCAGAGTGCAGACAACGTGCATTTGAACCCGTCACAGGAGGAATCGGGTTTGCAGACGAGTGGAAAAGAGAAAAGAAATGAAGAGTTGTTTTAAAATATAAAAAAGGTCGTTTGAATGTAATGAAACATTTGTATTTCCACTCAGAAGGATGGGCTAAAGGTTGGAGCTGCAGCGCTGCAAACAGACAGATTAAGTGGTGAAATCTCTCTGCAGTTCGATGGACAATCCATTACAGAGTAGAATGAGATTTTATGATAATGTGGAGCACAGCTGTGTGTGTGTGTGTGTGTGTGTGTTTGCTTCACTGTACATTCCCATCCACGCTGCAGATGCTTTTTCTGCTGCAGCCCAATGATATAATCTGAAGTTTATTCAATTAGACGCAGTTTTGTGGGCCTGAAACGCTCCCACCTGGAAAACCGCTCATAAATTATGCTCCCAAATCTATTTATACACAATAAATTCAGTAATAAATAAAGGATTTAGCTTTCTGGCTGCTTAATGCTCACTTATTTCACTCCCGACACAAATTTAGTCCAAAAACTCACCAGATTTGTTTGCAGACTAAAGCGAAAGACCTTGACCACCAAACGTTTGCAAATCACGGTCAGTAATTGCAGAGCTCCCATCTGTTATCGCAGGAATTTTGAGCATCTCCCCAAAAACCGTTTGCAAGAAAATTTTAAAAACGATTCAAAACAGAGGTCAGTGGCATCGGGAACTCCGTGGATAAAAGGAAACACTAACGAAGCATAATTAAGGTGCTTTGTGACCGAGTCGTGATGAGCTAAACTGCACGTTTGTTTGCAGTTGCATCAGATTCGCCTCGTGAACCGGCCATTCAGAAAACTTCTAACTGAACTTTGAGGCTTTTGAGAAATTTGAGAATTTGTCTTGATTGTTCCTGCAGCTGGTGAAGCTCAGCGAGAAACTGACCAAGAACAGATCTGTACAAATACATTTTTTGCATGACTGGCACTTTCTGGCCCTCGTACGTTTTGCTACTCAGTTAATAGAGACGATTTATTAGTACTCATTCATCTATAATAAACAATTGATGTGCAATCAACAAAATCATTGAGAAAGCAACAGTTTGAGGTTAATTTGTAACGAGAAAGTCCGTCTCGCGTTCTGAATCATGACCAACAGTGATTAGCAATTATAAACAAGTGAAAAAGTGACACACTTCATTACTAAATTGCCAGATGAAAACGTGCATCACAGAAACCCAAAAAGGTGCATTTTTTTATTTAAAGTTAGATCGCAAACGTAAAGGGACTTAGTAACAATTCACACAAAAATTCACACGTTTGTCACCAACGTCTGAGCCCTGAGAGATACCGGCTCACACCAGGAAGGAAAATGGTGAAGATCACATTTATCACAGCAAGATGAGACAATTCCACAACCTTCTTAATTTCCATGTCTGGCTCACTGGGTCTGGGACACAAATCTCATGGATGCTCACGGTTGGAAGACTGCAGTGGGCGGGAGTGGGCAGCTAAAAACAGACCATGAGTCCCAAATTTGTGTTTCTGATGGAGAGAAAAACTGAGGTCAGTAATAAAATCAAGACTAGAGAGTATAAAACTAAATATAAGGACGAAAAATCTGAGCTATGCATGAGCGTCTTGAGCAATAAAACATGTCAGATGGCGTCTTTCGGCATAAGATGCAGCTTTTGTTGTTGAGTAGGAGTTCTGCAGTTGGAGAATGTTGTAAGAGGAACAAACTACAGGAGCGGAAGTGAACGTTCCGGAGCAGGGTTCAGGCTGGCACCATCAAGCCTCCATACAGGGTTTAGAGACAATTTGACTTTCTGTGCAAATAGATGTAAGTGTGAGGATAAACTGCAACAGTTTGATCGAATGTTTACAATACTGGCATTAATTTAGCATTTTATTGTAGTTTGCACGAACTCAAGTGTCTTAATGAATTAACTTTTGTTCCAACAGAAATTATTCTGATATATATTTTCATTTATGTATTTATTTTCATCTCCACCTAGTCAGCACTAGTCACAGCTCAGTGACTATCAGTTTAAGCAGAGCAGAAATTACAAAGTCATGGATTTACTAAAATACAGAAATAATTTTCAACATCACGTTTACGTCTGCTCTTGGCACTTCCCAGACTCCATACACTACATTCATAAATGGTTTATTTAGTTGTTTTTTTCTCATGTTGGACTTTTAGCGTACCACAAGGCCGCGAATTTCATCAAGATGACCAGAAGTTAACGTTTAACTGACGGGCCAACTCCTTCATACGGGTCAGTCGGACTCTGTGGGGCCGCTGTGAAGAAATGAACTTGAGCCGATGTTCTTAACTTGTCCAGCGTACGTCACGAGTCTCAAGGCTGCAAACTGCAGGGCTTCTTATCTTTTACTTTCTGAATAACGTCAGTCTTCCCTGGCATAAATCATATTTTGTTGAATGAACAAAGGTGTTTGATTAACGTGTCCCATACTTTACATCGTGGGTTAAAATGAATATTCTTCCTGTAATGATTTATTTCAAATCTTAAATGACACCAGATCAGTAATTGCTGATTTAATAATTAATCTATGAATATGAACACAATAAAATAATATTATTATTAATGTGTAACACTTTCACTTCACACTAAGAGTTAACCTCTAAGTATCTGAGTGAGGGAGTGACTCCTGAGGTCTTTGGTTTTTAAACTCGTCAAATTCTGATGTGTCTAAATTTGTCAACAGCGGTTAATAAAAACAAAGATCTCTTCCTGATCCTCAGTTCTTTGCCAGCTCACTTGGTCCAGCCGACCGGGTGAGCAACGCATTTGGAACCATTCTCCGTTTTGACCCCGAGGTCAAAGTCAAAGTTCCTCTGACGTGGAACGTCTGACCTGCAGAACCTGGTAGCGTCTCATGACCGCTGAAATCTGAGTTCAAAGGGAGCTACGACTCATTTCTACCCCGGGAGCCTTTGTGTCCGGTGAACTCACCACCTGGCTGCCTCTTCTCCAGACCCCGCGGACCACGCTCACACGAAGGGAATCGTAGACTATGAATAATCTCTAGTTTATTCAACCATACAGTCAAACTGATCTTACAACCCAGACATCACAAGTTTTTGCTACATAAACATCTAGCTGGTATTCCATCATCTCATTGTATAATCATTAGTTTAGGAAGATGGAATTAAATTCATTGTTATAAACTACATCCTTGACTTGGTCTGAACTAATATAAACTGTGTGTCAAAGAACTTAAGAGTAATATTAAACCAAATATTCAAAGACCAATCAGATTGATAATTCACATTTATATGGAGCATCACATCTTATTGATCATTTAATAAATGCAGCATAAGCCGCTTCTTGAGTTTATGTACCAACGCTGGTGGACAGTGAGAGGATCAGATGCTGTAAATGAAGTTGGGATGAATTGGAGACGGATGAACCCTCCATGAAAGCTTCGTGAGTAAAACTTCACTTTGATTCCAAGTGAAAATGTACGTATTTTCTCACCGTTTACTGTCTGATAGTGGCTACACACGACCAGCCAGTGCTCGTCTCCCTCCTGCTTCTGCAGAAAGTGGGACATCTGTTGACGTCTTCATTCTGAAGCAGCATGTCTGATCAGACCGGATGGCCCTCCATCAGGCTCCCCCTCTGTCCTCGGCTACTTTTTAATTAGTTTACCATAAGAGACCTTTTTCCTCAGCCTCCCTGTGTTTTTGGGCTAGATCACATCAATGGCAGCATCATTTGGGAAGATGCCTGGTTTTTGTGAGACACCCCCCCCCCCCCCCCCCCCCCAGCTGCAGGCTGTGATGAATCCATTATGTCTCTTCTGTCGGCCGTGGACAGTCGTGAACAGGTCACGCACTAATCCTGACAACAGACGCAACGCCGTATGCACCTGCTGCCATTCAAACGTGATATCAGACCGGCTGAACACGATAAGCTGGCGTGTTGGACTACAACAGCTGCTATGTTTTGTCAGCAGAAGCTGTTTGATCTC